>NC_064817.1:94881270-94984376 GCF_023721935.1 Panthera uncia
ACACTGCCAGGCTTGTGGTGCTGGGGATCTGGCGTATTAGCTGGGGTGGGTAGGCAAGGTGCACGGGGGCAGGAGGGGCAGGATTAGCTCGCTTCTCCTTAGGTGATCCACTTCAGGAGGGGCCCTGTGGCAGCGGGAGGGAGTCAGATCCGCTGCCGGAGGTTTGGCTCCGCAGAAGCACAGAGTTGGGTGTTTGCGCGGAGCGAGCAAGTTCCCTGGCAGGAACTGGTTCCCTTTGGGATTTTGGCTGGGGGATGGGCGGGGGAGATGGCGCTGGCGCCTTTGTTCCCCGCCAAGCTGAGCTCTGCCGTCCGGGGGCTCAGCAGCTCTCCCTCCCTTTGTCCTCCAGCCTTCCCGCTTTCCGAGCAGAGCTGTTAACTTATGACCTCCCAGACGCTAAGTCGCGCTTGCTGTCGGAACACAGTCCGTCAGGCCCCTCCGCTTTTGCCAGCCAGACTCGGGGGCTCTGCTTGGCCGGCGGGCCGCCCCTCCGCCCAGGCTCCCTCCCGCCAGTCCGTGGAGCGCGCACTGCCTCGCCGCCCTTCCTACCCTCTTCCGTGGGCCTCTCGTCTGCGCTTGGCTCCAGAGACTCCGTTCTGCTAATCCTCTGGCGGTTTTCTGGGTTATTTAGGCAGGTGTAGGTGGAATCTAAGTGATCAGCAGGACGCGTGGTGTGCCCAGTGTCCTCCTACGCCGCCATCTTCCCTCGACATCGCCAATTCCTTCTTTATGGAATTGCCTGGGGGCTTGGATATGACACAACAATGGCAAGACAAACAAAAGGAAAAAAAAAACACAGAAAAAGGGGATTTATTCTACTGGCTCTGGGTGTTAGGGGACTACTTTCCCATGCCTTGAACCTGAACTAGAGGGCTTCTCTTAGAGTGCTCTCTGTCCTGACCTGGTCCCCAGGTCTGGGTTTTGGGCTGTCTTGGACTTGGTCCAGAGGCCACTGGAGGAAAAATGAGAAGCTCAGTACTGGTTCAGTGGTACTTTTAATTCTGGTCTTCTTCCCCATTCTGCCTGCTACTTTCTACTTTTTCCTCAAATAGTTGTTCCGTGCCTTCTGCCCAGGTTTTATAGCTGCATTTAGTGGAAAAGGCTGGTTGGAATGTACTTACTCCATCCTATCTGGACCTAGAACTTGTTCACTGCCTTTGAGGCTGTTAATGATCTGGTTCCCATATTCTTTTTCAACCCTCAAAAATCCGAGTTTGAGATTTCTACCCTTGTGGCTCATGTTGCCTGGCCATTTTCCTCAGGAAGTGAGCTGAGAGCCTCTAGTTGGGATTTAAAAAAAATTGTCACATTAGGTAACATACAGTATATACAGTGTAGTCTTGGCTTCAGGAGTAGATTCCCGTGATTCATCACATACATACAACACCCAGTGCTCATCCCAACAAGTGTCCTTCTCAGTGCCCATCTCCCATTTTCCCCACCCCCATTAACCCTCAGTTTATTCTCTGTATTTAAGAGTCTCTTATGGTTTGCCTCCCTCTCTGTTTGTAACTTAGTTTTCCTTCCCTTCCCCTCTAGTTGGGATCTTTGTTGAAAGCAGTTTAAAAAAAGGTTTATTTATTTTGAAGGGGGAGCAGGCAGAGAGAGAGATAGAGAGAGAGAGAGAGGGAGAGAGAGAATCCCAAGCAGGCTTGACACTGTCAGAGCAGAGCCTAACACGGGGTTCCATCCCACTAAACGTGAGATCATGACTGGAGTTGAAATCAAGAGTTGGACGTTAACCAACTGAACCACCCAGCGCCCCTGAAAGTGGTTTTCTACACCTGTGTTGAGATTAGAATTAAAGGGGTACCATATTCTCAACAGAGTGTGTATTAGATAGGGCTGGTAGCTGAGATAAGGAAAAATGGGAAAGTACTAGAGTAAGGCAGGTGTGCCCCCAGTACTCCCTCCAATTTAACTCTACACATGCACTTTCTCATTCTGACAAATAATGGCTCCAGCTGTGTGTCTGCTGAAGGGTTCAAGGGACACAGGCTAATGGATATTAGTATGTGTTTATTGAAAGAGGTGGCTAATATTCATGAAAGTTGATGGTAAATGAACATTTATTTTTATTTTCTTCCTTGCCTGTGAAATACCAGACATATGAGATTCAGAATTACTAGTCATATAAATATGAATAGGGTGAATGTCCCATCTCTCTTAACGGAAAAATTTCATTTTGTAATTATCAACCTTATTGCAGAAACAGTATCATTATTGGCTTTCCCTCCCTTCTATTTAAGGGAATACAGAGTATGGGGTAGAGATAATTTAATTACTTCAAGGTTAATTAATTGCCTCTGGACTTGGGTCCCTTTCAATCTCTCTCCAACCCCCTCAAGTCATCTCACCAACCCCCTGTGTAGGTCTTAGAGTGGCCAAAGGCACCAGAAGTACCCATGCTGAGATGAACCTTGTAGCCGATTTGAAAGCTTGATATGGATATAGAAGGCCACAGTCATCTACACTTTCAGCCTATCTGGTGATGTGTGAATACAGAATTCTAGAGTCATTTGTCCAAGCTGAAAGGGTTCATTTGAATCCTCAGATCCATGGAGAACCTTAGACTGGGGCCCGATCTCTTATTATACACATGGAGGAATTGACATGTTGAAGATCCTATGAAAGTCAGTGGCAGCTCTGAGCATAGAACACTTTCTTCTGACTTCCTGTCTGTATACTTTCCAAAGACGTTAAGGGGAAACCAGGTGCTATAAGAACGTGTGACCCCTGGAATGATGGGTGATAAGTTAGTAAGAAGAGCAGATAGTAGCCTAGGCTGCTCAGAGTAGTGAACTTAGGACTTCACAACACTAAGGAGAGTCCCATCACTCTTCAGGTGGGAAAGATAAGAGAGGGTATCAAGCTCTAATAATTTTCATGACCCCTGGGTAAGATAGGAAATTTTTGTTCCCATTTAACTAAGGAGGAGACTGGGGCTCACTTGTATTGAAGTGTAAGTCACAGAGTAAAATTCAATGTCTGAAATAGAACTTAAGTTTCTTGACTCTTGTGTATATCATTAATGAATCCATTTCTTTCTTTTTTTTTTTTTTTAAGATTTTTAAGTAGTCTCTACACCTAACATGGGGCTCAAACTCCCAACCTTGAGATCAAGAGTTGAATGCTCTACTGACACCATGCTCTGCAGGCACCCCCATGGATCCATTTCTGATTCTTGGGATAAAGTTGGGTTTTATTAAAAAGAACCAGATACCACAGCTAGTCATAAGCAGGGTGTAAAAATAGTTTTATGGAAACTTCTACTATACATAATATCATTCCTAATTTGTTTAATAAACACATGTCAGATGGCTTCTATGAGCTTTTTTACTGATTTAAATAATTTATTGGATCTATGTATAGACAAAACTGAAGAATAGAGTGAGCCTGCTTAGTGTTGTTGAAAGAGCATTGAAGGGTTGTGATCCTAAGTGAATCAGTTAATCTCTCTGGGTCTTGGGCTCCCCTCTGCATGATTTGGGAGCAGATGGTCTTTAGGGTTTAGCCTACCTCTGAAATTTTGTGCTTTTGTGATTTGTGCTGCCTTAGTATTTTCTTCTAAGCTTTTAATTCTCCCTTGTTGCATCACCCTTCCCTTACATTAATTGTGTGTGTGTGTGTGTGTGTGTGTGTGTGTGTGTGTGTGTATGTGTAGGGAATGAGGGAATAACTTAATGAAATTACTGTTCTGAGTTGCTTACCTATGTTTATCACAATTTAACAGAAAAGTCTCTAAAAAATTGAGTGACTCTTTTATTTCCTGGAGGATAAGTATGGTGATAAATTAACAAATACTAGATAAGCAATAATTTACAAACTATCAAAAGAAAGCAAAAACATATAGAACCCCCAATCCTGCTCAATATTCTAGTAATTCTGGATGGATAAGTAGGAATTGTTTTGTATTAAGTTTTTCCTTCCATTTTCCTTCTTCTACCAATGAGAGAGGTCTCTTAGCTTTTCCCTTGACATTCTCAGGATTTGAAAGTACTGTATCTGAAAATATCAAGTATTTTTAAAACCACCTGTAAGAAATCAGCTGAAAGAGAGAGTTCTGGTCTATTTACACATGAGGAGTAAAGTAATGGAGTGAGATCATATATTGGTAAGAGTGTGTGTGTGTGTGTGTGTGTGTGTGTGTGTGTAGCTTAAACAGATTTTTATTTTAGAATAGTTTTAGATTTACAGAAAAATTGCAAAGATAGTATGAAGAGTTCCTAATATACGTGATGCCTAGTTTCCCATTATTAGCATCTTTCATTAGTGTGGCACATTGGTCACAATTTATTAACAATACTATTGCCAAACTCCATACTTTATTCAGATGTTCTTAGTTTTCACATGAATTCCTTTCTCTATTCCAGGAGTCCATCCAGGATCCCACATTACACTTAGTCATCATGTCTCCTTTGGCTCCTTATGGTTGCAACTTTCTCAGATTTTCCTTGTTTTTGATGACTTTGCAGGGGAGGAAAAATAATGTTCTCTTTATCCTTCTAGGTTCTTGGCTGAGACCCCCCCCCATAATAACAGACAGATTAATAGAAAAATAAACGTAAGTGTAATAACATGTATCCCTCCTGCGTATGTGGAGATACCCAGGAAAACTGAGTAACTTCCAGAAATGGCCCAAGCGACCACCTTAAATACCATATCCAATTAAACACAAAAGGTGTTGGTGGTGGGGGGGGGGGTGTACAAGGCCAGTTATGGGTGGTTTTTAGGCAAAACACAGTAAACAAGGGTAAGGTTGTTGTGCAGGTTTAAGTTGTAGCCTTCTCCACTGATAAGAGTTTGTAGAGATTCAGTCATCTTCCTCTTCCTGGTACAGAGAGGGAGACACCCTTACAGATGGAGATTTCCCTTATATATGTAAGTGTTTTGTACAAAAGGGTAACTTCTTCTGGTTTTCAGAGCTTCTCCTATGTCTGCTATTTCTTAAAAATAACCAGCTCAAGATAATCCTTATGCCAAAGAGGCATATTTTGGGGTGGCAAGTTGACTGTTTTGAGGATAAAGTCCAATATTTTGTAAAATACCCCTCAATTTTTAGTTTTTCTTTTTTTTAATGTTTATTTATTTTTGAGAGAGAGAGACAGAGCATGAGCGGGGGAGGGGCAGGGAGAGAGGGAGACACAGACTCCAAAGCAGTCTCCAGGCTGTGAGCTGTCAGCACAGAGCCCAACGTGGGGCTCAAACCCATGAACTGTGAGATCATGACCTGAGCTGAAGTCAGAAGCTTAACCAACTGAGCCACCCAGTCACCCCTAATTTTTATTTATTTTTTAAATAGTGCATTAAAATGATTTATCTTGACTACCAAGTTGTTAATGCCACCTTAAATTTTGAGGGGAACCATCTATAAAGCACCCCTGTAGTTTTTCTTTTTAATAGTTAATGTAGGGGTGACGGGGCCGCTGTCGGTTAAGCATCTGACTCTTGATGTCAGCTCAGGTTATGATCTCACAGTTTGTGAGTTTGAGCCCCACTTCGGGCTCTGTGCTGACAGTGCAGAGCCTGCTTGGGATTCTCTCTCTCTCCCTCTCTCTCTCTGGCCCTCCCCTGCTCGCATTCTCTCTCTCTCTCTCTCTCAATCTCTCTCTCTCTCTCAAATAAATAAATAAACTTTACAAAATTAGTTAATGTAGTTTTGGGAGATGTGGAATGTAGATGAAGTGGAATGTGGAATTAAGATGCCATCCACCTGTGGCCTGGTTGATCTGCTTTCGTTCCAGGGACAAACTGTACTTTACTGCAAATGCATATGGTTAGCCATGATGGATGGCATCTTAAGGACGAGGGGAATGTTGATCCTGTGCCAGATAACACAATTACTTTAGAGCAGTCTTCCCTATTAGAACAAAGCCAAGTCTAGTCTTTCTGATGGTGGCTCTATAGTAATATCTGCAGGTATGATTACATTATATGGAAATGCCATTTTAAGGTCCTCAACAAAGAATATTTGAAATAATATGCTTGCTGGAAAGTTGTTGCAAAATATTGTACAAGTAGAATCTAGTATATAACCTGGGAGTTATCCTTAACATTCTCCCCCCGTTTATTACCTGCTATATCTAATCCACATTCAAGTCCTATCAATTTTACCAACCCAAATACCTTTCTAAATTACTCATTTCCACCACCTCCTCCATTACCATCCCAGTCCAAGTTGTCATCAACTGTCATCTGGAATACTATACTTTGTCTCCTAACTGGTCTCCCTATATCTACTTTGGCCCCCTTCTAATATATTCTTTACATTGTAGTCATTAATTAATTTATTCATTCATTCATTCATTCATTCATTCATTCATTCAATCAAAGTATGTTTATCAAGTATTAATTATATACCAGACACCATTCTACATGTTGGTTATATAGCAGTGAGCAAAACAAAGCCCCTGCCCTCATAGAATTACATTCTATTGTGGGAGATCGGCAATAAGCAAATATTTACTAAAATGTTAGGTAGTGATAATGTCATGAAGAAAAATTAAACAGACAAGGGAATAGTGTCAGGGGGTGCTATTTTAGATGGACTTGGCAGAGAAGGTTTCTCTAAGTAGATGTTGTTTGAACAGAGACCTGAACAAGAGAGAGGGTGATACATGGAAATTTCTGGGGAAAGAACATTGCAAGTAAAATGAACAGCAAGTCCAATGGCTCTTGGGTGGGAACAAGGTTGGCATTTTTAGGAATAGCAAGGAAGCCAATGTGGTTAGAGCAGAGGTAACAAGGGCAGAATAGGACAAGTATGGAGGGGTCAGAGCTTTGCAGATCATGGTGTAAGGACTTGGATTTCTCCCAAGTATAACTGAAAGCCTTTAGAAGATTTTAAGCAGAGCAGTGGCATGACTGAGTGATTTCTCATAATTAATCATATGACATCCTCTATCCTACTTAAAAGCTTTCAAAATCTTCCCTTGAATCTTGGGATAAAGACCAAATTACTTATTATGGTCTACAAGGTTCAGTTTGGTCTTACTCCATTTGAGTCTTTAGTCTCATAATGTTATTATGTCCTCAAGTCTTTGCACTTATCAATCTTTATCTTGCCACAGGGCCTTTGAATGTGCTAGTTCCATTGCCTGAAATGCTCTTCCCTTCCCTTTTTGTCTCATTCATGCCTATTCATCCCTCAGATCTCATTTTCACTGAGTAGGTAGAAATCTTCCTATTATGTTTAGAGAACAATATCCATCTCTATCATAGCACTTGTCATAAGTGCAATTTTTTTATTTGTATAATTACTTAAATAACATAATTTTGCCTTGCAAAAGTTGTAAGCTCCATCATCATTATATCCATGGCATCCACAGTACCTGGCGTCCTTACAGAAGTTACAAAATCAGTATTTGTTGAGTGAATGAATGAATGTATTTCCATGCTGTCTGACTTGTGTATTTTATATGGTGGGGTGGGGGGCTTGAAGAAAATCTATTATCCGCTATGTGTGTGAGACATCCAAGAGGTATGTATGTGTCTTTTATATTCTGTACCTGATGTCACTCTGTTGATTCACTAGATCCAGTGGTTCTCTCTGGGCATTGTATTTTTCACAGATCTACTGGCCCACTGGATACCGTCACTCTGCTGGTAAGGTAGTGTCAGTTCATTTCGTAGCCCTGTTTCATTAGGCTCCATAGCCTCTTCAGCACTGATGGGCATAGTGTGTGTCACTGCTGCTTTACTGAGTAGAGAAGTTCTCTGTTGACAGGTACCATTGCTCTGATGGTCCACCTCATGTTACCAGAGTTGCCTATGATAAAGTTGAAGATGTGTGTATGTCGGGGGGGGGGGCATTCTGAATCATGTTGTCCTCTGTCAGAGGAGCCCCAAATAGTGTTGCCGGGACCACTGATATTTGAGTTTAGTGACAAAACTCCATCTTAGTAGGACATACTCATGCACTTAAGACACGGTGCTGCTCTCAAATATTATGTCACTCTCATGAATTAAGGTAGGCTTACTAACCCAGACTCTTCATTCCTGCATCCCTCTTCCCTTAGGATGAAGTTTTCCCTCAATATTTCTTAAAAATAGGTTTCTGGGGTGCCTGGGTGGCTCAGTCAGTTAAGTGTCTGACTCTTGACTTCAGCTTAGGTCATGATCGCACAGTTTGTGAGTTTGAGCCCTGCATCGGGCTTTGTGCTGACGGGGCAGAGCCTACTTGGGATTCTCTCTCCCCCCACCCCCCCGTCCCTCCCTCACTCTCACTCTCTCTCTGTCTCTCAAAATAAATAAATAAACTTAAAAAAATAGGTTTCTGTTGTGCCATCCTATCCTACACTGCAGTGCACATGACCTGGCTTCTCACACGGGGTTCCCTAGGTACTATGCAGACACACTTTCTTCACATCAGACGTACCAGTTTGCATAGCATGCCCTCACATGCCTGAGACTCAGGCACAGAGACGATGATGTAAGCTGAATTCCTTCCACATGCAATTCGGAACAACAGGGCAAAGTAGAACGAGCATGTGTGAACTTTGAGATCGGATAGATGCAGTTGGGATCATCTCACAACTCCACACATTACTGGCTGAATGACCTGGTATGTTGCTAACTTCTCTGAGCTTCAGTTGCTTCTCATTCATAAAATGGCACGATGACAACTTCCTTGCTGGACCTTTAGGATAAATAGCTAAATGCGCACAAAGCTTTGCCAGAGGGTCTGAACTAATAAGGATGGCTAGCCAAACAATTTCTGACTTAGGAACTCTTCTACATGCTACATTAAGTATTACCTCATTTAAACATGCTCACAACAACCCTGTGAGGTAGGTACTACTCTCTCCATTTTATAAATGAAGAAACAGGTTCAATGAGGTTAGGTGATTTGTCCAAACAAGAAGTGGCAGAGCTGACTGGGAGGCACTGGTCTAAATGAGCTCTAAAATCTAACCCCCCCCCCCCAAAAAAAAAACCTTCCAGGGCCCTAGACATTGAAGTAAAATAAGGTCACTGTATTACATAAACAGATGTATTCATTCACCACCCCACTCCTAGCAGCAGTCTTTCTAGAAAGCAGCATTAGGGCTAACGCTAATGAGATAAAAGAAGAAGTAGCTGGGGCACCTGGGTGGCTCAGTCAGTTAAGCATTGACTTCAGCTCAGGTCATGATCTCACAGTTTGTGAGTTCGAGCCCCGCGTCAGGCTCTGTGCTGACAGCTTAGAGCCTGGAGCCTGCTTGGGATTCTGTGTCTCCCTCTCTCTCTGCCCCTCCCCCACTTGTGCTCCGTCTCTCTCTGTCTCTCTGTTTCAAAAATAAATAAGCATTACGAAATTAAAAAAGAATAAGCTGCCTGATTTCCGTTTATCTGGGAATAATTGAATATTTCTGTCAGCCAAAGGCTCTGAACAGAATGGCTCCTTAAGATCACTGATTTAAGGGAGGGCTTCATTGCAACCCATCCTTTCCTAGAGGTTTCCCCTGATGTTTATATCCTCAAGGAGGAGCAGGGCATGGGAAAGAAAATCCAAATTGGTCTCCCCTAGGTTATGCAAGAGTGGTTGTGGCTTGTAAATGTCTGTTTTTGGACAGATAATTTGCTCACAGGTATATTGAGTTTTTTGTTGGGGGGAGGGAGAATAATTATTCACATTAGTAATGAAAATAAATGCAAAGGAATAGAAAATTAACATAAAGCTAAATCATATTGCAAAGAATGAAAACTATACTCCTATCAAAAAACTGAAGTTGGGACACCTGGGTGGCTCAGTCGGTTGAGCATCCAACTCTTGATATCAGTTCAGGTCATGATCCCAGGGTCAAAGTCATGGGATCAAGCTCCGCGTCGTGCTCTGTGCTGAGCATGGAACCTCCTTAAGGTTCTCCCTCTGCTCCTCCCCGGTGCGTGCAAGCTCTCTCTCAAAAAAAGAAAAAAAGCTGAAATTGCATGTGTGCAAACACACACCCTAACTGCATATGACTACCCTCCCTCAAAAAAAAAAAAAAAAACAAAACCAGGGAACTTTCAGAAAATACAAAGAAAAACCTCTGGTAACCTTGAGGATTTGCCCCAGTTGTTCTCAAACTGTGCTGCATATTAGAATCACTGGTTGGGGGAGACTTAGAAACTCCTGATACTCAGGTTGCACCTCATTGCAATTAAATCTGAATGTCTACGGGTGGTAACCAGCCTTTTTAAAAATGTTTATTTATTTTAGAGAGTGTGTGTGAGCAGGGGAGGGACAGAGAGAGAGGGAGACACAGAATTCAAAGCAGGCTCCAGGCTCCCAAGCTGTCAACACAGAGCCTGGCATGGGGCTCAAACTCATGAACCACGAGATCATGACCTGAGCTGAAGTTGGTCACTTAACTGAGCCACCCAGGTGCCCCACATCTGACTCTTGGTTTCAGCTATGGTCATGATCTCACAGTTCATGAGTTCAAGACCAGTGTCGGGCTCCGTGCTGACAGTGTGGAGCCTGTTTGGGATTCTCTCTACCTCTCTCTCTCTGCCCCTCCCCCACTTACGCTGTCTGTGTCTCTCTCAAAATAAATAAACTATAAAGAAAAAAAAAAAGATCCCCAGGTGAGTGCAATGTGCAACGAAGTTTGGGAACACTGGTCTAGCCTGTCTATCCAGAAGTCCTCATCTTCTCCCTGAGGCTCTATTGAAGAGTCAATGGCAAGGAAGCCTTCGAGGACCTGGCATTATTTAGTAAATCAATCTCCAAGGTAGGATTCCTGAGTATTAGAAAAGGGTGGGTGTTCCTTGAGATCATGAGCGTTGTTCTGATTTGGAAGGCGTCTCTTCATTAGGTTTAGCCTCAAATAAGTGATGAAAGTTGCTGAGGAGAGAGAAAAGAAATGGCTCCAGAATTTTCTTATAAAAGGGGCTTGGGAGGGTGATTTGGTTATAATTTGTTGTGACCGTGTTTGCAAGGACTGCACATTGTCTAGATCATATATTTGTTTAGAGTTGCCTGTCGGAAATTGTGAGGGAAGATAAAGCCGTCAATTGTTGCCACCATGGAGGAGAAGAGGATTTATTTCACTGTTTTTGCTCAGGTGATTTTCAGCAAGATAGGAAGGTGAGGTTTTCAGCAAAGTCTACAACTGCTTAGCACCACCTTCCTTTCCTGTCCATATTCATTAGTGTCTCTAACCCCAGTAAAAAGATACTAATAAACAATCACTAGTATTTACATAGTTTTATCATGTGCAGATGCTGTTTTGAATTACTTGTTACATCAACACACAATGTCTCAGCCCAGAGAAATAGCCCATTGAGTGGAATGTCAATAGCCAATGAATGGCTGGTGGGGGAAGATATTCTGAATCAGTGCTTGGGGTTCCCTTAAGTGAAATTTCAAAGATTTTCTTGATACTTTGGGCTATGATAAAAAAATCTCGAGGGGCACCTGGGTGGCTCAGTCGGTAAAGCGGCCGACGTCAGCTCAGGTCATGATCTCGCGGTCTGTGAGTTCGAGCCCCGTGTTGGGCTCTGTGCTGACAGCTCAGAGCCTGGAGCCTGTTTCAGATTCTGTGTCTCCCTCTCTCTCTGACCCTCCCCTGTTCATGCTTTGTCTCTGTCTCAAAAATAAATAAAAAAAATGTTAAAAAAAAAAAAAATCTCGAGCTTGAAAAAGGCTTCCCAAATGTTGAAAAGATAGCATTCCTAGCAGGTAGGGTGATATAAAACTGCTTTAGCAGGTCAAATGTATTTTATGATAAAATGTAAGATGAAGACAAGACTTTATTAACACCCCAGAGGTTAATCACCTGACTGTGACTAAGTTTCTTTTAACAGTCAGTACCAAAATCCTCAAACAAACTAATAGTTATCAAATATGTTCTGACTAGAACTCTTAACCACACACATGGTCAGGTTAAAAGGGCATCGTTTACTAGTTGTGACAAGAGACTACATTTCCACCATGTAAGGAGGAAGGCACAAGTCGTTCAAGCTGGCTTGAAAACTGCTTCATTCTGTTTCTCAGGAAGGTTTTCTAAACCACTCTTGGTCCCTAAGTATTCTGATACTTACAGCTGTAGTCTTATAGCTATGACAGAAGTACTTCCCAAGAACCAAACTGGACATTCAAGGATGCAGTGATTTCCATATAGGGCACAAAAGGGGACCATTGAAATTCTGAGAAGAAAACACTGACAAACCCCTAAAAGCGTCTGATGTAGCTACCCAGAAATGTAAAAAGATGAGGCTGTAGGCAACTCATAGTCACATTTGGGCTATTGGTCAATGATACACACACACCCGGTTGACTGCAGCTTGCACTCTGCAAAGGGGTGCTGCTTTAAGATGCTCCTTCCTGGTCTGCGTCACGACTGCATCATCATCGTATTGTTGTCGTTTTCCTCCTCGCCCACTTCTTTTACAGCACTGGGAAACTTTGAGTCACCGTGAGTCATCAGATGCTTCTCCAGTGAAGTATAATACCTATTTTAGGATTGTAGGATCATGGAAAAGGTGCCCTGACTGAAAATGTTTATCAGTTTTAGCTATATAGCATCTAAACTCTGGCATTTCAGGAATACAAAAGTAATTGAAAAAGAGTACCTGAAAGTTATTTGTAGACTCTTCATGGAGTTCCATTTCTCTTGTTTTTCTGAAGCTTAATGGTTTGCTGGGTGACGTTTCCCACCTTCTTCCAATGTATTCAGCATCTTACGAAGCCTCTCAAGTTCCCGAGAGAGAGAAGGACCAGAATCATCTGGACCTAAACTAAACATATATGTTTTAGTCAACACCTCATTTGAAAAATATTCTTTGGGTTCAAAGAGAAATTCTGTGAAACTCAGTCTCACCAGTCTCTGAGAACTTGAGTCTGTTATCTTTTAGGTGCTCTAGAATGGCCCATCGTGTTTCTGAACTGTTTCCGAGCATCTGTGTGTTCTTAAACACTAACCAAAAATGAGGAATTCCTTCAGGAGAACTTGTGTCTTCAGGCTTTGTCACTTCCTCGAACTGTCTCTTCATTTCTTCACAGGTTGCCTCCTCAGAACCTGTCTTCCATTAGCACTTGCTTTCTGCAGACTCATAATTTGCATTGAGGATTTTGCAACTTTTATCAAGTAGAGGTTGATAGAGACAAGCACTTTTTAAAATATCATGACTTCTTTATGAAATTTGGCTTTCGTTTGAGCAATTTCAAACTCACCATTTTGGAGGGCTTTAACTGTTGGGCATACTGGCTATATTCTAGGTGGGCTTGAGAACGTTTATGAACAGGAGAGATTTGCCTTTCCTGAAGAATTTTCTTCCGTGCAGTCTTCAACAACAAGGTGGCCATCCACGTTTGTTGCACCTTGTGATGCCAGTGCCACAGCCTCCCTGGCAGAAAAGAGCCTCCTGAGCATAGCTTGAGAGTCTTTTGCTTGCCTGTGTCAATGCCTTTATCCTCCTCCTCATTGTCTGTGAGGCTCAAGTGTTCTCCATCCCCTAATTAAGACGGGAGGCTCAGGAGGGTGTCAGTGGGGAAAGATGATGGGCAGTCCCTCAGCACCATATTGTATCGTTCTGGTGTCATGTGGCCTACTCCTTCCTCTTGGGCTTATGAACTGTCTCCACAGCATGAGGGTTAATGTCGTCAGCATTCCCGGGACATCACCATTTTCCTCTCCTCCCCCTCTATCCCTCACAGCAGTCTCTCCTGGTTGGGCAAATGGAGCTGGTTTTATGTCGCTTTCATCAGACATGTTGGGGGCAGCCAGGTGCCTCCTCACTAGCTATGACTGGGAAGCAGGGACACAGGTGAGAACAAATGAGGATGTGGTGGTGGCAGTGCTTCTGGGGTAAGGACGATGGGCTGTGGTTGCCATGGTGGCCACCACTGCTGGAGAACCTTGCCTAGTGGATTCCCTGTCAGCCTTAAGCTGGTATTTAAATCTGGCCAAGGTCAGGGCAAGTTGGGGAAGAGCTCAGGAAAGGTCAAACTGCTGTTAGGCCTCTAGATCTAAGCTCATTTGCTGAGAAGGGGTGATTGACAGGCAGTCTCTTCATCACCCCACCCACCACATTGCCTCCAGTTTACTTCTGTGAGGAGGGGCTCATTGCTTCCTTCTCCATGCAGACCCCAGGAAGGAAGACTAGTTTATGATTACCAATATGTCATATGCAAATGATTTAAAACAGGTAGCTCTTTTAAAATGCAATTTTATTTTAAAATGAACTCTTTTCCTGGGGCACCTGGGTGGCTCTGCAAGTTAAACTAAGGACTCTTGATTTGGGCTCAGGTCTTGATCTCACCTTTTCCGGGATCAAATCTGTCGTCGGGCTCCGTGCTGACAGCATGGAACCTGCTTGGGATTCTGAATGTCTCTCCCTCTCTCTCTGCCCCTCCTCCGCTCGCTCGCTCTCTCTGTCTCTCCCTCCAGATAAATAAACATTAAACAAATTACTCTTTTCTGCACATGGGCTTGATCTCATGATCCTGAGATCAAGAGTCACGTGGGCAACCAAGTCAGCCAGGTGCCCCAAAAAAGATAGGTAGTTTTAACGAATGCAATAGGTATAAATCTCTTGACTTTTTGATAATAGCCACCTGAACAGGTGTGAGGAGATATCTCAAGGTGGTTTTGAGGTGCATTTCCCTGGTGATTAAAGATCTTGAGCACCTTTCTCTGTACCTATTGGCCATTTGTATGTCTTTTTCTGAAAAATGTCTATTCGGGTCCTTTGCCCATTTTTAATTGGATTATTTGTATTTTGGGCATTGAGTTTTATGAGTTCCGTATATATTTTAAAGTTTATTTTGAGAGAGAGCGCGCAAGCAGGGGAGGAGCAGAGAGACTGGGAAAGAATTCCTAGCAGGCTGTGCACCATCAGCACAAAGACAGTTTGATCTTAACAACTGTGAGATCATGACCTGAGCTGAAATCAAGAGTAGGACATTTAACTGACTGAGCCACCCAGGCGCCCCTATATTTTGGATACTAACCCCTTATCAGATATATGATCTGAAAATATTTTCTCCTATTCTGTAGGTTGCCTTTTCATTTTGTTAATTATTTCCTTGGCTGTGCAGAAGCCTCTTTATTTGATGCAGTCCCACTTGTTTATTTCTGCTTTTGTTGCCTGTGCTTTTGGTGTCAAATTAAAAAAATCTTTGTCAAGAACCAAGGTCAAGGAGCTCATTGTAGAGAAACTTTTCATTTAGGAGTTTCATGGTTTCAGGTTTTACATTTAAGTGTTTAATTCCTTTCAGTTAATTTCTGTGAGTGATATAAGGTCCAATTTCATTTTTTCTGCATGTGGATAACCAGTTTCCCCAACACCATTTATTGAAGAGATCATTGTTTCCCCTTTGAGTATTCTTGGCTCCCTTGTCACATATTAGCCGATCATATATACATGGGCTTATTTATGGGCTCTCAATTCTGTTCTGTTGGTCTATGTGTCTGTTTTTATGCCTGCCTTCTGCTAACTTTGGGCTTAGTTCGTGATCTTTTCTTCTAGTTCCTTGAGGTGTAATGTAAGGTTGTTTGGGATCTTTCTTTTTTATTAATGTAGACATTTGCCACTATAATCTTTCCCCTAAAACTGCTTGTGATGCATTGTATAAGTTACAGTATGCTGTGTTTCCATTTTATTTGCTCAAGATATTATTTCATTTCCCTTTGATTTCTTCTTTGGTCCATTAAGTGTTCAGGAGGGCATTGTTTAATTTCCATGTATCTGTGAATTTGCCAACTTTCCTCCTGTTGTTGATTTCTAGTTTTATATCATTTTGTTCAGAAAAAATACTTGATATAACTACAATCTCGAATTTGTTAAGACTTGTTTGGTCTATTTGGAATAACTATCACCGTTAATAGTTTTTTTAAACCTGCTTCGGTCTTGACTGTCTACACGTGGCCTTCACATCTTATTTTTATTGGAATTGTCATCATGGCATATGAGGTTTCTGCTCTCAGGGAAGAGGCATGATGCTGGATGCAGTGTTGTAGATTTACTTTCAAAATCTTGATCTTTGGACAGTGTGCTTAGAAGGGGGGAGGTAAAAATGTTGCCTGGGAGTTACTAAGAGGTTGTCGTTTTCCTTGATTAAATAAAGTATTTCTGATGGAAAAGTCCAGAGGCTTTGGTCTAAGGATTGTCTTTTAGACTTTATGAGCTTAAACTTTTCACTTTTTGGTTGCTACTCCAAGCTTTGTAAGACCAGTTCCCCAGTCAGCCCACTTAGCCCTTGAAACACCTTACTCGTATCCCTGGAGGCCCCCAGTGCTTGCAGTTTGGGTAATAGTAACACACAGCACTTACACAGAGCTCTCTGAACTTGCCCCATGTTAACCTGTTCCAGGTCTAGCAGCAACAAGCACCTTCCCAGAGGCAGAACCTTTCTTGGGCATTATTGTACTCTGATGGTTAGTCCATTAGTGTTTGCCCTCTTGCCCCCAGGCCATGTCGGCCCTCTCCAATTGCCCAGAAATGTATTGTATGTCATACATATCCTATTGTTGAAACACTTAAGACCCTGATGAAATTCAGTGTTTTAAAGATGCTAAAAACTGTACTTTTAAATCAAGCAGACAGCAAGCTCACCACAATGAAGGAAGTTGGGCCAGGAAGATGTCTTAGGCCCTGGCTCCAAACTTAAGGTGGAGAAATCCATGTAGCCAAGCTTCTAGTCCTTTCCTCTCAGCAGCCTCTGCTTCCCAAGGCTTTGGGCAAAAGCAAAACTGCAGTCACAAAGCCATAGAACAGTTAACTTTCTGCTACCTTGAGGCTTTAAGTAATTAAATCAGTATCTTCCTGCCCTCATTTTTATTTTTATTTTTTTAATTTATTTTTTTAATTTCTAACGTTTATTTATTTTCGAGACAGAGAGAGACAGAGCATGAACAGGGGAGGGTCAGAGAGAGAGAGGGAGACACAGAATCCAAAACAGGCTCCAGGCTCTGAGCTGTCAGCACAGAGCCTGACGCGGGGCTTGAACTCACGGACCGCGAGATCATGACCTGAGCCGAAGTCGGACGCCCAACCGACTGAGCCACCCAGGTGCCCCTCTGCCCTCATTTTTAGAGGTACACACCTCAAAAGTTACTAGGCTGAAATGATGGAAACAGCCCCTATGTCCGTCAACTGATAAATGGATAAAGATGTAATGTGTGTGTGTATATTACACACACATACATATATGCAATGGAATATTACTTGGCCATCAAAGAGAATGAAATCTTGCCATTGGCAATGATGTGGTTGGAGCTAGAGAGTATTATGCTGAGCAAACTAAGTTAGTCAGAGAGAGACACATACCATACCATTTCACTCATATGTGGAATTTAAGAAACAAAACAAGCAAAGGGAGAAAAAAGAGAGAGGCAAACCAAGGAACAAACTTCTAACTATAGAGAAACAAACTAATGGTTTACCAGAGGGGAGGTGGTTGGGGGATATGGGAAATAGGTGATGGGGATTAAGGAGTGCACTTTGTTGGGATGAGCACTGGTTGTTGTATGGAAGTGTTAAATCACTATATTGTACACTTGTAATATTACACTGTATGTTAAACTAACTGGAATTTGAATAAGAACTTTGAAAAAACAAGTTACTAGGGTGGACAGCTCCCATATCCTGGCAAACCACTCACCTGTAGCCACAAAGAGTAGGGAAGAACAAAAGTGGGAATGGGAAAGGAAGGGTCAGGATGACGGGAATGGTCAGCTGTGAGGGAAGGGGTCATGTCGCCCAGTGATTTTTGACTCCTCCTTTCCCATCCTGCCACACAGTCTATTTCTTTTGTAGCACTGAAGCCGTTAAGAACTTCCAGGCAGAGGAGTAAAGATGTAGACATTTTTACATAAGAGCAGTTGGTTAATAGGCTAGCTCTCTGAGGCCGAAGCCACCCTAGATTTTTATCTAGGTTCATTGGAGGTTAGTTAAATTTTCCTCTCCAAGTCATTCCCTTTATTTTATACCCCAAACACCAGAAAACACTGAGAGCTCCCTTTGGATGCCTGGACAATGCCTAACTCATTTTCTTAGGAGACCCAGAAGTGTCTTCACATTTTCAGTGTCTGCCTCTGTCACCTCGGGGCTCCTTTCCTTGAACAGAAAGGCAGGCCTACACATAGCTATGCCTTTATGTTCTAAATGGATTGGCTGAGAAAAATCAATGGGTTCTTGGTTGTGCCGGTGATAGTATACTGTGACACTGTACAACCATATGCTGGACTTTGCATTCTATCTATAAAACATCTATTGTTCCTGACACTGCAACTTTGCTGTTTTGATAATGCTAGGTTTTGGACTGCTTGGAATTGATTGTGTTTTTATTCTGATAGTGAACAGTTTATTTAGGTAGATGCCCTTTACCCAGGTGATCCTGGTAGATTGCCTGTTACACCTCCTTTCTTTTTTCGGTGTGGACCTCTCTAAAGTTATTCTTACTCTGAGAGCTCTCCATTGATAATTTTTTTCACATAGTTAACTACTCTGTTTTTAAATGAAGAGGTTATTTTTTAATGCTCAGAGTCACATTCTTATAAGTATTCAGCTTCTTTGGTATATGAAAAACAAATACAACAGAACCTGTTCTGTAGTCTGTCTTGTCTGTCACATAGGGAGGGAAATCAAATAGGATATTGACAACTCAGACCTGGGGGTTGTTAGAGAAGCAAAATGATCTTAAAAGATTGTGCAGGGCAGGGGCGCCTGGCTGACTCAGTCAGAAGAGCATAGGAAGTTTGATCTCACGGTTGTGAGTTCGAGCCCCATGTTGGGTACAGAGATTACTAAAAACGAAAATAAACTTAAAAAAAAGAGACTGTGCACGGCATAAAGGACCTCTACACAAGTGTGCGTGACATAGCTGATGGCTTCCAGGTGGGTATTTGTATGGAGGACAAAGTGGTATTGAAGGAGGAGGCTTTTTTGTGTGCAAACACTAGGAGAGCAAAGAGATGAGTGGGACAGAGAATGCAGATGGGGGTGAGTAGAGGGGGCAAGATGGTGGATGTACTCCAGCCTGGCCCAGGGACTAGATCCTAGTCCCATAGCAAGATGGGCTACTAGAACACGCCATTATCAAAAGGAAAGGGCCCCATTGTGCTCATGTAACGAAGTGTAACATGGAGTGAAGAAGGGAAAAGAGTGATAGATCAGATATTTAACTTGGCTTTCCTGTAATATTTATAAAATTTGCAGGGGTCAGAAAAAGAGTTTGGTTGGGGATCCACATACCCTAAGTATGAATATTTGATATGTATAAATCACCAAATATAGCATGTTTCATCGAATAGTTTCTCTCCTTGCATGACAAATGTACCTTCATAATGACTTGAAAGGGCCGTTTGGGATTTAGAATTCTCAGACCCCTCTAAGTTCTGCTCTGATGGTGTAGGAAGAGCTGCCCCACCCCCACCCCCACCATCTCCTAGACCAGACCCCATCCTCTTCCAGGCACATGACCCCCGTCCCCTTGGGCCTGTGAGCACACCACTCAGCTGTGCAGTCAGCGCGTGCCCCCCCCCCCCCACGCCTGCCTCACCCCAGCCCAAGGACAGCTCCAAGAGGAGCGCGCAGGCCCTGGCAACAGGCTTGGGACTGTTCCGGCTGCCTGGTGCCTGGAGCGTGGGCAGTAGGGCATACCTCTTGTCCCTGTGGACTAGGATCCTGGTTTTTTTTTTTTTTTTCAATATATGAAGTTTACTGTCAAATTGGTTTCCATACAACACCCAGTGCTCATCCCAACAGGTGCCCTCCTCAATACCCATCACCCACCCTCCCCTCCCTCCCACCCGCCATCAACCCTCAGTTTGTTCTCAGTTTTTAAGAGTCTCTTACTTTGGCTCTCTCCCACTCTAACCTCCTTTTTTTTTTTTTTTCCTTCCCCTCCCCCATGGGTTTCTGTTAAGTTTCTCAGGATCCACCTAAGAGTGAAAACATATGGTATCTGTCTTTCTCTGTATGGCTTATTTCACTTAGCATCACACTCTCCAGTTCCATCCACGTTGCTACAAAGGGCCATATTTCATTCTTTCTCATTGCTACGTAGTACTCCGTTGTGTATATAAACCACAATTTCTTTATCCATTCATCAGTTGATGGACATTTAGGCTCTTTCCATAATTTGGCTATTGTTGAGAGTGCTGCTATAAACATTGGGGTACAAGTGCCCCTATGCATCAGTACTCCTGTATCCCTTGGGTAAATTCCTAGCAGTGCTATTGCTGGGTCATAGGGTAGGTCTATTTTTAATTTTTTGAGGAACCTGCACATTGTTTTCCAGAGTGGCTGCACCAATTTGCATTCCCACCAACAGTGCAAGAGTGTTCCCGTTTCTCCACATCCTCTCCAGCATCTATAGTCTCCTGATTTGTTCTTTTGGCCACTCTGACTGGCGTGAGGTGATATCTGAGTGTGGTTTTGATTTGTATTTCCCTGATGAGGAGCGACGTTGAGCATCTTTTCATGTGCCTGTTAGCCATCCGGATGTCTTCTTTAGAGAAGTGTCTATTCATGTTTTCTGCCCATTTCTTCACTGGGTTATTTGTTTTTCAGGTGTGGAGTTTGGTGAGCTCTTTATAGATTTTGGATACTAGCCCTTTGTCTGATATGTCACTTGCAAATATCTTTTCCCATTCTGTTGGTTGCCTTTTAGTTTTGTTGGTTGTTTCCTTTGCTGTGCAGAAGCTTTTTATCTTCATAAGGTCCCAGTAGTTCATTTTTGCTTTTAATTCCCTTGCCTTTGGGGATGTGTCAAGTAAGAGATTGCTATGGCTGAGGTCAGAGAGATCTTTTCCTGCTTTCTCCGCTAGGGTTTTGATGATTTCCTGTCTCACATTCAGGTCCTTTATCCATTTTGAGTTTATTTTTGTGAATGGTGTGAGAAAGTGGTCTAGTTTCAACCTTCTGCATGTTGCTGTCCAGTTCTCCCAGCATCATTTGTTAAAGATACTGTCTTTTTTTCCATTGGATGTTCTTTCCTGCTTTATCAAAGATTAGTTGGCCATAAATTTGTGGGTCTAGTTCTGGGGTTTCTATTCTATTCCATTGGTCTATGTGTCTGTTTTTATGCCAATACCATGCTGTCTTGATGATGACAGCTTTGTAGTAGAGGCTAAAGTCTGGGATTGTGATGCCTCCTGCTTTGGTCTTCTTCTTCAAAATGACTTTGGCTATTCGGGGCCTTTTGTGGTTCCATATGAATTTTAGGATTGCTTTGTCTTTCTATTGTTTCATTGTTAGTGTATAAGAATGCAACTGATTTCTGTACATTGATTTTGTATCCTGCAACTTTGCTAAATTCATGTATCAGTTCTAGCAGACTTCTGGTGGAGTCTATCGGATTTTCCATGTATAGTATCATGTCATCTGCAAAAAGTGAAAGCTTGACTTCATCTTTGCCAATTTTGATGCCTTTGATTTCCTTTTGTTGTCTGATTGCTGATGCTAGAACTTCCAGCACTATATTGAACAACAGCGGTGAGAGTGGGCATCCCTGTCGTGTTCCTGATCTCAGGGAAAAAGCTCTCAGTTTTTCCCCATTGAGGATGATGTTAGCTGTGGGCTTTTCATAAATGGCTTTTATGATGTTTAAGTATGTTCCTTCTATCCCGACTTTCTCAAGGGTTTTTATTAAGAAAGGGTGCTGGATTTTGTCAAAGGCCTTTTCTGCATCGATTGACAGGATCATATGGTTCTTATCTTTTCTTTTATTAATGTGATGGATCATGTTGATTGATTTGCAAATGTTGAACCAGCCCTGCATCGCAGGAATGAATCCCACTTGATCATGGTGAATAATTCTTTTTATATGCTGTTGAATTCGATTTGCTAGTATCTTATTGAGAATTTTTGCATCCATATTCATCAGGGATATTGGCCTGTAGTTCTCTTTTTTACTGGGTCTCTGTCTGGTTTAGGAATCAAAGTGATACTGGCTTCATAGAATGAGTCTGGAAGTTTTCCTTCCCTTTCTATTTTTTGGAATAACTTGAGAAGGATAGGTTTTATCTCTGCTTTAAATGTCTGGTAGAACTCCCCTGGGAAGCCATCTGGTCCTGGACTCTTATTTGTTGGGAGATTTTTGATAACCGATTCAATTTCTTCGCTGGTTATGGGTCTGTTCAAGCTTTCTATTTCCTCCTGATTGAGTTTTGGAAGCATGTGGGTGTTTAGGAATTTGTCCATTTCTTCCAGGTTGTCCAATTTGTTGGCATATAATTTTTCATAGTATTCCCTGATAATTGTTTGTATCTCTGAGGGATTGGTTGTAATAATACCATTTTCATTCATGATTTTATCTATTTGGGTCATCTCCCTTTTCTTTTTGAGAAGCCTGGCTAGAGGTTTATCAATTTGTTTATTTTTTCAGAAACCCAACTCTTGGTTTTGTTGATCTGCTCTACAGTTTTTTTAGATTCTATATTGTTTATTTCTGCTCTGATCTTTATTATTTCTCTTCTTCTGCTGGGTTTAGGCTGTCTTTGCTCTTCTGTTTCTACTCCCTTTAGGTGTGCTGTTAGGTTTTGTATTTGGGATTTTTCTTGTTTCTTGAGATAGGCCTGGATTGCAATGTATCTTCCTCTCAGGACTGCCTTCGCTGCATCCCAAAGCGTTTGGATTGTTGTATTTTCATTTTCATTTGTTTCCATATATTTTTTAATTTCTTCTCTAATTGCCTGGTTGACCCATTCATTCTTTAGTAGGGTGTTCTTTAACCTCCATGCTTTTGGAGGTTTTCCAGACTTTTTCCTGTGGTTGATTTCAAGCTTCATAGCATTGTGGTCTGAAAGTATGCATGATATGATTTCAATTCCTGTATACTTATGAAGGGCTGTTTTGTGACCCAGTATGTGATCTATCTTGGAGAATGTTCCATGTGCACTCGAGAAGAAAGTATATTCTGTTGCTTTGGGATGCAGAGTTCTAAATATATCTGTCAAGTCCATCTGATCCAATGTATCATTCAGGGCCCTTGTTTCTTTATTGACCATGTGTCTAGATGATCTATCCATTTTTGTAAGTGGAGTGTTAAAGTCCCCTGCAATTACCACATTTTTATCAATAAGGTTGCTTATGTTTGTGAGTAATTGTTTTTATATATTTGGGGGCTCTGGTATTCGGCGCATAGACATTTATAATGGTTAGCTCTTCCTGATGGATAGACCCTGTGATTATTATATAATGCTCTTCTTCATCTCTTGTTACAGCCTTTAATTTAAAGTCTAGTTTGTCTGATATAAGTATGGCTACTCCAGCTTTCTTTTCACTTCCAGTGGCATGATAAATAGTTCTCCGTCCCCTCACTCTCAATCTGAAGGTGTCCTCAGGTCTAAAATGAGTCTCTTGTAGACAGCAAATAGATGGGTCTTGTTTTTTTTATCCATTCTGATACCCTATGTCTTTTGGTTGGTGTATTTAGTCCATTTACATTCAGTGTTATTATAGAAAGTATGGGTTTAGAGTCATTTTGATGTCCGTAGGTTTCATGCTTGTAGTGATGTCTCTGGTACTTTGTCACACAGGATCCCCCTTAGGATCTCTTGTAGGGCTGGTTTAGTGGTGACAAATTCCTTCAGTTTTTGTTTGTTTGGGAAGACCTTTATCTCTCCTTCTATTCTAAATGACAGACTTGCTGGATAAAGGATTCTCGGCTGCATATTTTTCCGGGACATCACATTGAAGATCTTCTGCCATTCCTTTCTGGCCTGCCATGTTTCAGTAGAGAGATCGGTCACGAGTCTTATAGGTCTCCCTTTATATGTTAGAGCACGTTTATCTCTAGCTGCTTTCAGAATTTTCTCTCTATCCTTGTATTTTGCCAGTTTCACTATAATATGTCATGCAGAAGATCGATTCAAGTTACGTCTGAAGGGAGTTCTCTGTGCCTCTTGGATTTCAATGCCTTTTTCCTTCTCCAGATCAGGGAAGTTCTCAGCTATTATTTCTTCAAGTACACCTTCAGCACCTTTCCCTCTCTCTTCCTCCTCTGGAATACCAATTATGCGTATATTATTTCTCTTTAGTGCATCACTTAGTTCTCTAATTTTCCCCTCATACTCCTGGATTTTTTTATCTCTCTTTTTCTCAGCTTCTTTTTCCATAATTTTATCTTCTAGTTCACCTATTCTCTCCTCTGCCTCTTCAATCCGAGCCGTGGTTGTCTCCATTTTATTTTGCAGCTCATTGATAGCATTTTTCAGCTCCTCCTGGCTGTTCCTTAGTCCCTTGATCTCTGTAGCAATAGATTCTCTGCTGTCCTCTATACTGTTTTCAAGCCCAGTGGTTAATTTTATGACCATTATTCTAAATTCACTTTCTGTTATATTGTTTAAATCGTTTTTGATCAGTTCGTTAGCTGTTGTTATTTCCTGGACATTTTTTTGAGGGGAATTCTTCCGTTTCGTCAGTTTGGATAGTCCTTGGAGTGGTGCGGAACTGCAGGGCACTTCCCCTCTGCTGTCTTGAATAACTTGCGTTGGTGGGCGGGGCCGCAGTCAGACCTGATGTCTGCCCCCAGCCCACCGCTGGGGCCACAGTCAGACTGGTGTGTGCCTTCTCTTCCCCTCTCCTAGGGGCGGGATTCACTGTGGGGTGGCCCACCGCTGGGGCCACAGTCAGACTGGTGTGTGCCTTCTCTTCCCCTCTCCTAGGGGCGGGATTCACTGTGGGGTGGCGTGGCCCGTCTGGGCTACTTGTACACTGCCAGGCTTGTGGTGCTGGGGATCTGGCGTATTAGCTGGGGTGGATTGGCAAGGTGCACAGGGGCGGGAGGGGCAGGCTCAGCTCGCTTTTCCTTCGGAGATCCACTTCGGGAGGGGCCCTGTGGCACCGGGAGAGAGTCAGACCCGCAGGAGGGATGGATCCGCAGAAGCACAGAGTTGGGTGTTTGCGCAGTGTAAGCAAGTTCTCTGGCAGGAACTGGTTCCCTTTGGGATTTTGGCTGGGGGATGGGCGAGGGAGATGGCGCTGGCGCCTTTGTTCCCCACCAAACTGAGCTCTGCCGCCCGGGGGCTCAGCAGCTCTCCCTCCCTTTGTCCTCCAGCCTTCCCACTTTCTGAGCAGAGCTGTTAGCTTATAACCTTCCAGATGTCAAGTCCCGCTTACTGTCAGAACACACTCTGTCCGGCCCCTCCACTTTTGCCAGCCAGACTCCGGGGCTCTGTTTGGCCAGCGGGCTGCCCCTCCACCCCGGCTCCCTCCCGCCAGTCCGTGGAGGGCGCACCGCCTCGCCGCCCTTCCTACCCTCTTCCGTGGGCCTCTTGTCTGCGATTGGCTCTGGAGACTCCGTTCTGCTAGTCTTCTGGAGGTTTTCTGGGTTATTTAGGCAGGTGTAGGTGGAATCTAAGTGATCAGCAGGATGCGCGGTGAGCCCATGGTCCTCCTATGCCGCCATCTTCCCAGGATCCTTTCAGGAGACCTTTATTGATCCAGAAATCTCACTGACACTTGAAAATGCATGCTCTAATCTGAAGATGATTTCAGATTCAGTACAACAGAGTTCTTCAAATCCAAGTCTTGGTTGGCAAGCAGGAAGCAAAGAAGAATGAAGAAATAGAGATCACTTGAGTTTTCCCTCAACCAAGCTTCTGACAAAGAAGCAAATAGAGTATAATGGCGCTACTGTCTTTCTGATAATTTTCCTAACTTCTCGAAGTCTTTGCAAATTTTCTGTGGTGCAGAAGGGCTCCCCAGCTCCTATTCCCTGAATCCTCCTCCTCCTCCCCTCCTCTTTCTCTCTCTCTCTCCCTCAGTCTCAACCGAGCACTCCAGGATCCTGGTCTTATAGGGAAGAGCAAGGCTGGCAGAGGACCAAAGTGGGGCTCTACCGCATGGAGCTCAGGACATAGGTCTCTCTTCCTTGGCTCTAAAAGCAATAGTATGTTACAAGTAACACAGCATAAATACTAACAAATCAGAACCAGTTTGAGGGCCCTCAAATCACACTATCTTGGCCCACCCTTTCAGTTTAGATAATGGTGACAAAGAGCCCTCTGCCTTTTATTTTACCATATGGTTCTAGCCATAAGGAACACTA
Source organism: Panthera uncia (assembly GCF_023721935.1). Taxonomy (NCBI): domain Eukaryota; kingdom Metazoa; phylum Chordata; class Mammalia; order Carnivora; family Felidae; genus Panthera; species Panthera uncia. The sequence goes on from NC_064817.1 coordinate 94,907,234, forward strand.
CATGATAATACATTTTATTTTATCTTAATGTTTGTTTATTTTTTTTAATGTTTATTTTTGAGAGAGGGACAGAGCATGAGCAGGGGGAGGGACAGAGACAGGGGGAGACACAGAATCCGAAGAGGCTCCAGGCTTTGAGCTGTCAGCACAGAGCCCAATGAGGGGCTTGAACTCTGGAGCAATGAGATCATGACCTGAGCCAAAGGCGGATGCTTAACCAACTGAGCCACCCAGACGCCCCTGATAATGCATTTTAAAGCAGAGTTGTGGGAGTGTTAAGTTCACTTCATTTTAGCAGACATTAGTTAAGCATCTAATAAGGCTTCGCGAAAGAAAGACTAAAACCCTTTAAGGTCCCAACCATTCAGAGGTTCAGTGCAGGGATTGATGTTGGGAGATGTATGTATTAGATTCTATGTATGTTAGAATACAAGATGTGCTAGCACAGAACACGAGAGAAGGTATCTCATGCTACTCAGGGGGGCACCTAGGAAGCCTTAATTAAGTGTAGAAATGAAGCCCTCTTGTCTCAAATCCAGGACCTTTCCCCTTCTCTGATCCTCTATTTGAGTCAACTATGACTTTATCTTTCTTTTTTCTTGAACAGATTCTAGTCCATTTTCTCCCTTTCTTTTTTTTCATTATTATGAAATATTTCAGATCTATGAAAAATTATAATACTCTATCAACATGTATGTATCCACCACGCAGCTTAAGAAATGTAACATTGGAAATACAGTTGAAGCCACTGTGGAGCCCTCCCCAGTAGGATTCTCCTCCCTTCGTTTCCCCAAGAGGTAGTCACCACCCTAAATGAGTTATTTACCTTTCCCACCCACACATGCTACATTTGTAGGCATCTCTCCTATGCATGCTTTTTCCTCTAGATATTTGTATCCACGATCAGTACACGGTGATCATTTTGCATGTGCCGTTAGACTTTATATACATGGTGTCATGTTTGTATTCTTCTGGAATCAGGTTTTTTATTTCTGCAGTTTTCTGCCATCACCCAATGTGAGCCCTTCTGTGTCTCAGCCCCTGTGGGTTCTGGCCCCCTCCCCAGTCCAGCCCTTGCCACCCTGTTCAGTTGACCTGCAAGTCCCAAGCCAGTGAATTAAGGCTGGTTCTACCATAGGTGAGTCTCAGCTTCCCCTGTGCCTCTGAAGCAGTGCTTCTGAAACCGTAGCTGCCTCAGAATCCCCTGAAGAGCTTGTGAAAGCACCCATTTCTGGGCCTGCCCTCGGAGGTTCCGATTCAGCAGGTCTTGGGTGGAACCTAAGAATTCCTGGCTGGTGCTGACGAGGCTGTCGTGGGGCCCAAACTTTGAGAACCACCCTCTAAATCGGTGTCTGGGTCGAGGCCCAGCAGCACCATGTGGCCTGCAGGCCAGCTGGGCCATCCACCAGGTTTCCTTCCAAACCACACTCTAGAGCAGTGCTAATAGACATTACGATGCAACTCACATGTGTCACTTTTTCTAGTATCCACGTTAAGAAGTAAAAAGAAGTGGCCACAATTAATTCCAGTAGTACATTTTAACTCAATTTGGTATCGTTTCGATATGTAATCGGTATAAAATTATCAGTGAGGTATGTCCTTTTTATGCCTAACAGCGCGTCTCAAATGAGACCGGGCGTGTTTCAGTAGCCACATGCGGCTAGTTCCTGACACAGTGAGCCACGTAGCTCTAAAGACCTGACCTCCATCTCCCTCTTTACAAAAGTTGTTTTCACCTTGACATTTTAACTTATTTGGGGCCATAATAAAATAATTTAAAACAGGCTCGTCAAATGGTAGGCAGTGATACCTTTTAATGAAGGCATGGTGCGTCAAAACAAAGAGGTAAAATAAAAGAGAGATTGGAGTTAAAATGATTTATCTAAATAAAATCTGCCTTCCTTCCAGTTTATTACTTTAAAACAAACTTATTTTTGATGAGAACACATGCTGTCAAACGTATCTGTCAAGTGTAACAGAAAAGGCAGATTTCATGGGATATCGCTCTTTGGGGGATGCGGTTTGGAATGACGTCAGTGTTAATAAAATTCCCATGCGCTTCTAAAAAATGAGAAACCGGAAACAGTGGACAGATTCTTTCTTCTTTCTTCATCTCGTTTTGTTCCTCCCAGCTGCAGGATGAAATGAGAGAAAATTAGCAATCATAGAGCCGTAACCACCAACGGTGACTTTCCAAACCTATGAAAACAGCCCTATATATACCTGCTACGTCCGTGGGCTATTTCTCAACGAGGAGAGAACACAGTTTCCTCTTGTAACCTGCACCCTTGTGCCTGGGGTGCTCCTGCGGCCCATGGCTTCGATCACGTGCTCCCACCAACCTGGCCTCCCTCTTGCCTAATACCATCAATGCTTTTTTCTTTCCCTCGAGAGGATTCTGGGATTTAAGAAAATCACTTCACCTTAAAAGCCTATGCTCATTCCACAAACGATACTCCCTTACCCTCCCAGACCCTTGATTCTCCGTATCTACCATACGAGAAACGGGCTGTTATTGTAAAATACACAGCTTTGAAAACGCAAAAAAGAAAAAAAAAATCAAATGTTAATCATTTAGATATATTCAAAGACAAGATATACTTCAAGACTTAATTACCAATTCAGTGATAAGTAATAGCCATACTATGACTAAGTTTCTTTGGACTGTCACATAAAATACAAAAGTCCACACCCGAATACTTAGGTATTAATCATTAAATGCAGTGCTACTTGAAATTCTGAACTTTTTGCCATTTGCATGTAATCACATTCGAAAGGGTATAGTCTCCTAGTTAGTACAAGGGGGTACATTTCCATGGCCAAGTAATGAATGCCCAAGTAGGAAACAGCCCAGCCACTTTAGCTGCTGCTTCGGCTGTTTTCTAAACAAAGACTGGTCTCAGTTACTGATACGTTTACCATTTGTTAGTAGTCTTATAGGTAGAGGACAAAAGAGCTCACAAGAACGAATGGGGAGCCATGAAATAGATTTCAAAATATACTGTGATTTCTATTACTAGGTACCTGAGTGTTGTGTTAACATTCTAAGTAGGTAGAACGGAACGTCTGAATTCATTTTAAACAAACTTATTAATTTATTGGGAGAATTAAGAAAAAAAAAAAACAACAACCCGGTCAGTAACAGGTAAATGTCAGGAATGGTTGGGTGATAGGTGGAGCTATACGGATACCTGGATTTTTTGGGCCTGTTCTGTGGTGGGTCCAAATGCTTTTCAGTGAGATCCTTCTTGTTGTCTGTTAAACGTCTCTTCTTCCCCGCTCTCCGAGACTTGCGCCTCCTTATCAGAGTTTTCCTGCTGATAGTTTGTTGTTCCTTTGGTGAAGAATAATACAGACTTTGGAGCAGACATTCACAGGAAGAAATACCGTGATGCATAAGGAAGAGTGACGTCTAGTAGAGTACCCGCAGGAGAAGCGGGAGGATAGAAGGAACGAAGAGAAGAGCTGGGGCCCTTCCTCCTGGTTGATACAGCCCTTCCATGGCCCTCACCCTTCTGCTGCTTGGTCACTTTCACAGTGACATTCTTTCTTTCCAGTCAAGCTGCCACCCTGCGCTGCTATTCTAACTGGCCCTCCGGAGAAGAAGGGATCAGAATCATCAAGTGTCTGCTGCATTGTGTGTGTTCTTGTCAGAGATTTCTTGCAACCATGTTTTGCCTCAACTCCAAATTCTCCCATGAAGCTCATTAGTCCCTCAATGCCTGAATATTTCAGTTTTCCCAAGTGCTCCCACGTCAGTTCATAACGATTGGGGATGAACGTTCTAAAACTTGGCATTTTTAACAGCCGTGGACAAAAATGAGGTGTGCCCCTGGCTCGCTCTATTCCTTCCGGCTGCACCCCCGTCTCGCCCTCTTGCGCACCCCTCCCACCCCTTGTACACCGCTGAACTGCAGACCCCTCCCGCCCCCTGCACCCCCATCTGCGCTGACCCGCACAGCCCCGCCCGCCCTCCTGCACATCCTCCCACCCTCCTGCACCTGCACCTACCCCGTGCAGACCTCCACCTACCCCGCGGCCTTCGGCTGTCTTAGCCGCGGCTGCCAGAAGGCGGCACGTTTCCTTCTCAAAGCCACTGGTAGCTACGGCACGGGGCTCCCACCCGGGCCCTCGGCCTTCAGTCTGGGGGCGCCCCCAACCTCGGCTTCTGTGCCCGGGCGCCCGCATCCGCCCACAGCCCCGGCCCCTGGGACGCGAGGGTCCCCCTCACCCTCTGTGGCTGCCGGCTCCTCCTCGTCAGGCTCCTCCGCGGTCTCCCAGGTAGCCTCCTCCTCTGACGACGACGATGAGCCCTGGGACTCGTGGGCCGCGGTCGCCGCTGGGGGCGCAGGGGGAACGTTGAGCTGCAGAGGCCGGGGCCGCACGAGGACGTGGTTGTTGTAGTGGACGAGGTGTAGCAGCGAATGCACCAGGTCCAGGAACGTAAAGCGGAAGCCCACCATTGGGAAATGGTGGGCGTCCACAATTACGTCCCCGGCGGCCTCCGGCTCTTCCGCCCCGTCCTCGTCTGCCGGCCCGAAGTCCGAGTCCTCGCCCGCCTCGAAGGCGTTCCCGCCCTCGGGGCCCACCGCCTCCTCCCTGAGGCCTTCCGCAGGCGCAGCCGAAACGGCAGCCTCGGCAGGGTGGGGCCCGGAGTCCCCGGCCGCTCCGTCTCCGCCATCGGCCGCTCCGTCTCCGCCACTGGCCGCTCTGTCTCCACCGCCGGCCGCTCCGTCTCCGCCATCGGCCGCTCCGTCTCCGCCGCCAGCCGCTCCGTCTGCTCTATCGGCCGCTCCGTCTCCACCGCCGGCCACTCTGTTGCCCATGGCCATCATGTCTCCACCACCGGCCACTCCGTCTCCAGCCACTCCGTCTCCGCCATCGGCCGCTCTGTCTCCGCCACCGGCTGCTCCGTCTCCTCCATCGGCCGCTCCGTCTCCACCACCGGCCACTCTGTTTCCAGCCACTCGGTCTCCGCCATCGGCCGCTCCGTCTCCTCCATCGGCCGCTCCGTCTCCACCGCCGGCCGCTCCGTCTCCGCCCGCTCTGTCGCCCATGGCCATCAGGTCTCCACCGCCGGCCACTCCGTCTCCAGCCACTCCGTCTCCGCCTCCGGCCACTCCGCCTCCGGCCACTCTGTTGCCCATGGCCACCACGTCTCCGCCTCCGGCCCCTCCGTCTCCGTCTCCGCCTCCGCCTCCGGCCCCTCCGTCTCCACCTCTGGCCACCTCGTCTCCACCGGCCACTCCTGCTCCGACCACCCAGTCTCCGCCGGCCACTTCGTTTCCGGCCTCCCCGTCTCCGCCGGCCTCTCCATCTCCGGCCCCCCAGTTTCCGCCGGCCGCTCCGTCTCCACCTCCGGCCGCCCAGTCTCCTCCAGCCACTCCACCCCCACCCACCCAATCCCCGCCGGCCACTCTGTCTTCGTCTCCGGCCTCCCAGTCTCCATCTCCGGCCACCCATTCTCCGCCGGCCACTCCACCTCCGCCCACCCGATCTCCGCCGGCCACTCTGTCCTCGTCTCCGGCCTCCCGGTCTCCATCTCCGGCTACTGCCTCTCCGTTTCCAGCCACCCGTTCTCGGTCTCCGGCCACCCCGTCGCCACCGACCGCTTCGTCTCCGGCCATCCCATCGCCACCAGCCACTCCGTCTCCAGCGGCCACCCCATCGCCCCTGGCTACTCCATCACTGCCGGCCCCCGCCTCGCCGCCGGCCACCTCGTTGGCCCCTCCGGCCGCCGGGGCCCCCGCCTCATCCATGGGGCTCTCCTGGCCACCCGGGGCCTGGCCTCCATCTCCGGAGGCGGACATGGCACCAGGGAGTACCTCACCGGGGAGGCGACAGACGGGGCTGCGGTGACGCCAGAGGCTGCCCGCTGCCGTCGACGGGAGGCCGAGGGCAACGGGGCCCGGCGTGAGGTGGCCGCCGAGGGGGACAGCAGTCGGTGGCGGTGCCCGAGGAGGCCCCGGACGGGAAGGGCAGGGGGCGGTCGTGGGGAGCGGCCCACCCAGGCCTCCCCTCGGGCGACGCTGGCCGCGGCGGGTGAGGCCACCGGCCGCAGGACGGTGGGCGGGGCCGGAGGCGTCAACAATGGGCCACGTGCCCTCCTCTTGAGCTCCACCCTCATTCGTCCAGACGCAAAGAGTGACGTGCTCGGCGTCCAATGAATGACCGAGGCCCCTAGGGGTTGCTCCCACTTTACCTCCCTGTTTGTTCTTTGAGGCCTTAGGGTCTTGCCATTACTTTCGGGTCTGCGCAACTCCTGTCCTTTAAGTTTTACCATTGTCTGAAAAACTATAGTGGTCTAATAGTGAGACACTTTGGGCTATGTGAACTGTAAGGTGTTTCTTGATTTCCACCTGGTAATGACTCATGCAAGTAGGGACAGAGTCATAAAAATAGTATATAGCTCAGACCCCAGGAGTAGTAAAAATCTCCCAAGAAGAAAGAGAGAAGAAGTTGGACAACTTAACATGGTTAAAGCTACTTGGAAAGTAGACAAAATTGACATGGATGCAGTGTGGAAGGGACATGTGGGTGGCTCAGTCATTTAAGCATCTGACTTTGGCTTAGGTCATGATCTCAAATTGGTGGGTTGGTGGGTTCCAGCCCTGCATTGGGCAATTCACTGGCAGCAGGGAGCCTGCTTGGGATTCTCTCTCTGCCCTTCCCCCACTTGTGCTCTCTCTCTCAAAAATAAATAAATAAACTTAAAAAAAAGAACTGAGTGTTGAAGAATTGGTGAATGAGAGGAACTAGAAGGTATTATAATGAACCCTGACAAATTTATTGCAGCACCCCAAAGAATGAACAAAAGGGAGATACTACTTTTCCAGGACCAAGTCATCTCCTAAGAGCTAATAAGCATGAAAAACTTTAAAAGGGTAAGCATCCAGGTTGCCTGGGTGGGTCAGTCAGTTAAGTGGTGGGCTCAGGTCATGATCCCCTCCAGATCTGTACATTGGAGCCTTGCATCAGGCTCTGTGCTGAGAGCTTAGAGCCTGGAGCCTGCTTTGGATTCTGTGTCTCCCTCTCTCTCTGCCCCTACCCTGCTCATGCTCTTTCTCAAAAATGAATAAACATTACAATTTATTTTTTAAATAAAAGCATAGGCTTCCTAGGATGTTTTTGAGGCAACAGTCCAAGACTTTTGATTTCAAAATCCACTTAATCAAGACCTCCAGCATAAGTAATTCTGAAAATCATGGAGAAATTTACTGCTATTTTCTACTCACTCTGGTAAAAAAAAAAGTTTTGTAATACTAAAAAAGTCTTTTGAAAAAAATAGCAAATAATATTTTGGTGTTTAATACCAATAAATCCTATCAAGTTTAGGAGGGATGTTTTCCTTTCATCAACCCAGCAAAATTTCAATGTTCTTATTTTTCTTCTAGTCCCCACCTCAATAATAGAGCATGGTGCTATCATAAATCATTGGTTTAAATCTGGAAGGCAATGTAGAAAATTTCTAATTTGTAATCCTCACTATAAAGAGAGCAAAAGTGAGGCAGAATCCCAGTCTGAGGTACAGATTTGGTTTTAACATTTAGCCCCTGATGTGATCTTAAGAAGGGTACTTACCATTTCTCTGCCTCAGTTTATCATTTGTGAAGTTAGAGTCATCATTACCTACATCTTACAATGTTGCTCTAAGAATAAAATAAGATAATGGAGTAAATGCCCTTCTTTTTACTGTGACGTTTTATATATATACAAGGTATTATTGTATCACTAGTAACCTTTCCATTCTTGAACCACTGGAGAGAAACTATTGGGTAGTTTCTCAGGCCTTCAGAGAGAATCATCTAATCCAAAACCAAAATATAGTTGTTTCCAGATATATAGAGTTACACACTTCCTCCCTGGTTGAATTCATACCCTGCCTTCAGTCAAGATTTCAGTGAAATTGGTAGACGGAATGAGATAGGATTATATTTAGGATATTAACCATCTGTTGAAAATATGTCCCTGGTTTCATTTTGTCTTCTAAGTTGGTTATATTTCTAAGCACACAATTTTTCATTTTTATGTTACAAAATCTGGTAATTTTTTTATGTTGTTTTTTTTTTTTTTTGGAGAGCATGTGCGAGTTGGGGAGAGGAGCAGAGGGGGAGAGAGTGAGAATCTTAAGCAGGCTCCACCTTCAGCGTGGATGCAAGGCTCAATCCCACAACCCTGGGATCATGACCTGAGCCAAAATCAAGCATCAGACACTCAACCAACTGAGCCACCCAGTACCCCATGATTTTAACACCATTCTAAGTTTGCAAATCTTTTGTTATCTAGAGAAAAATTTTATATTTTCTTCTTTTTGAAAATCTTTTGAATGTTTACATTTAACTCCTTAATCCATGTGGAATTAATACTGACACATAGCATAAGATTAAAATATCGGTTATTTTTAAATTTTAAACAGCTCACCTATAGCACTATTTGTTGAGTGCTTCCATAATGATGTGTGGCCATGTGCCATTTAGCACTTTCCATAAAGGTAGAAGAGATGCAAGAGAAAATGCATATTCTTCCAAAATTTCATAGCTGGAAAGGCCTTTAGATATTGAAGCTAAGTCTATTCGTTTTTAGATGGGGAAATTAAGGCCTAGAGCAGGTAACTAGCTTCCCCAAGGTCGTGCAACTTGATGGAGGAGCCACAACTAGATCCAGTCTCATGACCTTTAATCTGAAGTCCAAACAGGACTACTTCTTATATATGCAGCTTCAGGAGAAACTTGACAGCAGAAGGTTAATTAACCATGTGCAAAGTAAATGGCCATGAGTTGAGGCTCTTGGAAAGTTCCAGACCAGCCCTCCTGATCCCCAACCAGCAAGTTTTTACTAGACACCTTCATATAATGTTTCTTGCAAGACCTTGCAAAGGACGGAGAAGCAAGTGCCATCATCTCTGGTTGCATAACACACTGTATTTGGGAGAAAGGACTACATGTTGAAAATGAAAAAGAAGAGCAGCCTCTGACATTCAGAGCTGGACTGGAACTCATGCTAGGCCATTTTATTCTCCTGTTGGACATAATCAATATCAGAACACCAATATCAGACAAGATCAGAGACCATGATGAAAGACAAAACAAGGCCATTTTATAATTTTAAGCAGAGACAAAAATAAGGTCACAGAATGTTAACATCTTCCTCTTGGCTAAAATGGATATCTACCACTTCTTTGCCAGTTACAACTTTATCCTGATTCTCGTCTCCCCACCTTACAGATAAGATTTATTGAAATACCAATCATAGAACTGTCCCTACTTTGTAATAGCATCTTATCTAGAGCAAGCCCCTGTTTCCTTCAAAACTTCCCAAAATAATCCAGCCCAATCCCAATTCTTGTAATAGGTTCTTATACTTCTTACTGTGCAGCACCACACAGTTCACCATGGTGTGTGTTTCTTCACTGCAGTGAGTATTAAGCGCCCTTGTTCAATTACAGGTATGTCCTTGTTGTCTTTGGATTGATGATGAAAAACATTTCCATATTTACATTGTAATATATTGACTCAGCCAAGTGAGTCAGGAGGCCTCAGCAAAGGCTTCCCAGAGGAGGGAAGACTTGGATTCAAAAGATGGGCATCATGCCCTGACTGAGAAGGACAGTAAAGGCAGGACATTGTCTCCACGTGGCCCTTGTTCAAATGCACTCACAACCTCGGAGGGTCCTTGGCTCTAAGAAAAGCCTGAGCCTTGGGGGTAGGGAAAGGAAGCAGATGTCGCTTCCGGCCAGAGGGCAGACCTAGATGGCCTCTCGTGTGATGGAAGTCGTCTGGTGAGGAAGGCGTGGAAGAGGACACTCCCATTTCCTACCAGGTGCCATGACCAGGGCTGCCTCCACTGTTACATAGCAGAGACAAAGCTCCCGGGTAGATGGTTTTTCATGTGAAATCAGAGTATTCCTGCTTTCTTTACCTCCATGCTGTCTCCATCTAATCTTTTTTCAAAACTTTCAACAGGATCATCACTATTCACTTTAAAGAAGATAGCATGTTACCGAAAACAACACAAAGCAAAAACCATACAAGTGTCTTCCCAGGTCATGAAAAGCTAGGCTGTCCACTTGAAGCTACAGGACAAACACTCAAGACCCTAGTCATTCAATCATTTACTGAGTGAGTATTAAGTGCCTATTATCTGCCTGGAATTATGTTAGGGGTTGGGGAATCACAGGTACCTAAGACCCATGGCTTGTCCTAGTTCATGAGACATCTAGAGAGTTAGACAGATACTTGGATAATGATGACACAAGGTGCCAAGTGCTCTAACAGGGATGGGCATAAAGTGGGAGCATGGAAGAGAGAATGATTAGCTGGTGGAGGAGGAGAGGTGAAGGAAGTGGGTTGGTACCTGGGGAGGTGCTCAAGAGGAAGCATTTCAGGTGGGTCCTAAAACTAGGAGTTCAATTGGAACTAAAGGTGGGTGGAAGGGAGGTTAGTGAAGGTAAAGGAAACAGCATGAACAGTGGTAGAGATGGCTGTGTATGTGGGTGTGTATCTATCCAGGGAATGAAATGGCTGAAGCATTGGGCAGGGTGGCAGGTAGGCCTTTAAAGCTGATTGGGGCCATGAATGCTTCATTAAGGAGTTTGCCCTTTCCTAAAAAGTAGGTCTTCTGCTTCTCAAACTATCAATGAGATGGTAGCAGAATTAGAATAGTTTGTGGTGCATTTAGGGATAAGTAGAGTCAAGAAAAGGTCTGCTAAGGCTGCTAAAGTCTTTCCAGCAAGTTTTAGTATCCATACTTTTTCTATTTGTAAAAATAATACATATTCTTTGTACAACAGATAAAAAAACAGATAAGCCAAAACAAGGAAGCAAAAATCACACATAACTTGCTCATGTAAATTTTAAGACCATAAGCCCATAGAAAAATGAGCAAAGGACATGGATGGATAAATCATAGATACATATGGTTTTTATACATATGGGCAAATGACTTTTGAGCATATGAACATATGCTCAAACTCAATGCAAATTAATATTATATTGAAGTAATGGTAATCATTTATTAAGTGCTCATTATAGGTTGGGCACTGTTTTAAGCACTTGCATAGATTATCTTAATTCTTTCTTGCAATAAACCTATGATGTGACTACTATTATAATCCATATTTTGCAAATTAGGAAACCAAAACATACAGAGGTTTAGCAACTTCCCCAAGGATGCACAGCCAGTAATGTGCAGAACTTGAATTAAGAAAATAAAAATCAGGGGCACCTGGGTGGCTCAGTCAGTTGAGTGTCTGACTCTTGATTTTAGCTCAGGTCATGATCACACAGTTGTGAGATCGAGTCCCACATTGGACTCCATGCTGAGCTTGGAGCCTGCTTGGGATTCTCTCTCTCCCTCTCTCTTTACCTCTCCCCTGCTTGTGCTCTGTCTCAAAATAAATAAATAAACATTAAAAACAAAAGAAAAGAAAAATCACCCTTAATTCCTTACTCAGAAATAATCACTCTGCTATTTTGTATATAGCTCAGTTTCATTTTTTCAGGTTGGTAAGAAACTATAATTCTTTTTTTAAATGTTTATTTTTGAGGCGGGGGGGGACAGGATCTGAAGCAGGGTCTGTGCTGACAGCAGAGAGCCCAATGTGGGGCTCAAACTCACTAACTGTGAGATCATGACCTGAGCTAAAGTCAGACACTTAGCCAACTGAGCAACCTAGGTGCGCCTATAATTCTTTTTAAGTTTATTTATTTATATTGAGAGAGAGAGAAAGGGATAGTGTGCATGTGCATGCCCCAGCAGGGCAAGGGCAGAGAGAGAGGGAGAGAGAGACTCCCAAGCAGGCTCTGCTCCATCGCAGAGCCCATCTCGGGGCTCAATCTCACCAACCATGACACCATGACCTGAGCAGAAATCAAGATTAGGATGCTTAACTGACTGAGCCACCCAGGCACCGCAGAAACTATAATTCTTAACTCTCCTCTTTGACTAGAGATTTCCACTCCCATACCCTTAAATAGAAAGTTGGCTATTGATTGCCGATAGATATTCTTTATCATGTTAAGAAAGTTTCCTGTTCCTCTATCATTAACGGTTTGTGGCTTAGGGTAAATTGTCTCTCTGGTCTTGAGTTTCATTTCTTGAAGGTAATAGTTACCATCCCACAGGGTTTTTGTGAATGTTCACTGTGATAATATACAATGAACATTATCAGAATTAAGGGTTATTAGTGAGGTTTGTCAGGATTTCCTCACTTTCTAAGTATGCATTTATTTCAGAGGAAGTAGAACTCTAATTTTAGTCCTCTGGTCCACCTTAAACCAGTAAATGCTTGCTGTATGCATAGAAGAAAGTACTAGAAATACATGCCTATGGATCCTACCTCCTCCATTTTTATGATCTTAGTCATTTTCATGGGAATTTCCCTCCCAGGTTATCCCATGGATGCCTTCTTAGAATTCAGGTTTTAGTCAAAGAGTACTCACCAAGGATCCTCCCTGATCACCTAACTAAAGCTATCACCACTCCCTCCCCATTGACTCTCATATCCATACCCCAGTCTAATTTTTTCATAGCTTAGAACTTTTCCCATTTAACCAATTTTTATCTTTGTTGTTATAATCTCTATCGCCATTAACCCCCATCACACCACCTCCCTACCACAAAGGCAGGGCTTGTGGTCTGTTTTCTTCACTATGTCCCCCAAATACCTAGAACAACACCTGGAGCATAGTGAATACTCAAACATTTATTAAATGACTACATTAGTCCCTACTTGTCCACGGTTTCAGCTACCCATGGTCAACTGCAATCCCAAAGCAGGTTGTCCTCCTCCTGGTATTGTCAGAAGGTCAATAGTAGCCTAATGCTATGTCACAATCCCTACATCGTTCACCTCACTTCATCTCATCAGGTAGGCATTATATCATCTCACATCATTACAAGAAGAAGGGTGAATACAGGATGTAAGATATTTTGAGAGAGAGAGACTACATTCACAAAATTATTACTGTATTAATTGTTCTATTTTATTATTAGCTATTGTTAATCTCTTACTTTGCCAAATTTATACATTAAACTTTATCATAGGTATGTATAGGAAAAAACATAGTATATATAAAGTTTGGTACTATCTGTGGTTTCAGGCATCCACTTGGGGTCTTGGAATGTATCCTCCACAGATAAGGGGGGGGGGACTATTGTATAAGCAGCTTGTTTTCTCTACATTGGTTAATTGTACAAGGTACAAAACCAAATGTTACTAGGTTGTAGAATTACATTTATGAATTGGGTGAGCCCCCAATAGGTTAGTGAGATTAAAGTTGAGCCTGGCTGTCAAAAATAAATAAACATTAAAAAAATTTAAAAAAGGGGGGGCACCTGGGTGGCTCAGTCGGTTGAGCATCCGATTTTGGCTCAGATCGTGATCTCATGGTCTGTGAGTTCAAGCCCAGCGTCGGGCTCTGTGCTGACAGCTCAGAGCCTGGAGCCTGCTTGGGATTCTGTCTCCCTCTCTCTCTGCCCCTTCCCCACTCATGCTCTGTCTCTCTCTCTCTCTCTCTCTCTCTCTCTGTCAAAAATAAATAAACATTAAAAAAAATTTAAAGTTGAGCCTGGAATTGCTGTGAAGTGTTGGTAATTTCCCCAGATACCAGTATATCTCATATTGCTAGAGGGTATAACTATCCTTAGATTGAGGGGGCAGCTTTATAAGAAAAATGTCTTAATTTAACAGTTAAAAGCGTATATAAGATTGCAAGGGATTATATCAGTATTAAAGTTTGTTCGCTTTAGGAGTGCCTGGGAGGCTCAGTCTGTTGGGCCTCTGACTCTCGATTTTGGCTTGGGTAATGGTCGAGAGATCAAGCCCCACGTCAGGCTCCATGCTGGGCATGAAGCCTGATTAGGATTCTATCTCTAAAAAATACAAATACATAAATAAATAAGTTTTGTTTGCTTTGTGGTCAGCTAACACTGAATTACAACTTGTGGAGGTTAGAGGTTACATGTAAGCCAACTTGCTGCCTCTTTATATAGTGTAAGTTAAAATCTTCCAAAACTTTCTTCCACTGCCTTGTCACAGGGTTTGAAATTCCCCATCTTGGCATCATTTCATAGGCCCTTTCAGAGGTAAGTTCATTGTAAGTTAGAATGGTATCATAACCTATCTGAACCTATCATTAACCAAATGTTATTCAAGGCAGGGTCTTGAAGAAATAGAACAGAAATTCTGAGAAGAGGCAAGGAGTAGAGGAATGAGGATGACATCTGGAGCATCGGGTGCGCCCAGAGAAGGGAAGTCTGTATGCAGAATGACAGTGGGTAATCCTGATTTTAGGTGCCTGGAGATAATGTTTGAGACGGAGAGGAGGACAGAGGTCACTGCCTGGAAATGAAGGGCATTTGAAAAAGAGACAAAGGAACTAGAGAAGCAACTGTCTCACTTTTATAGTTTTGCCTGAGGCTAACTTGTCTCTGGAGGTACTTGGTACTTTAAGACAGAAAATGAATAAGACGCTTTGAGGTTCCAACCAGTGAGGAGCTCACAATTTAGGAAGGCTCATGTAAAGCAGATTATGAAGTATGCTATTGTGACATATGGGAGAGGAAGTCATTAATGCCATCCAGATAAGGTAGCTAAGTAACCTTAACGGATGTGGAAACAAGACCTTCTTGCCAAACTCATGGGCCACCTTTCTTTCTGTGATCAACTGCCCTTTCACCCACTTTCTCATCTAGATTCTAGAGGTTAGGCCCATTTGCTACTTAAAGTCATACATAAAACTATAGCAATACTTGGGCACATGGGTCTCGGTTGAGCATCCGACTCTTGCTTTCCGCTCAGGTCATGGTCCCAGGGTTGTAGGATTGAGCCCTGCATTGAACCTTGCATTGAGCCCCGCACCGGGCTCTGCACTGAGCATGGAGCCTGCGTAGAATTCTCTCTCTCTCCCCCTCTGCCCCTCATCCCTACTCTCACGCTCTCTCTCTCTCTAAAGTAATTTAAAAAGGGGCGCCTGGGTGGCTCAGTCGGTTAAGCGGCCGACTTCGGCTCAGGTCATGATCTCGCGGTCCATGAGTTTGAGCCCCGCGTCGGGCTCTGTGCTGACAGCTCAGAGCCTGGAGCCTGTTTTGGATTCTGTGTCTCCCTCTCTCTGACCCTCCCCTGTTCATGCTCTGTCTCTCTCTGTCTCAAAAATAAAAATAAAATAAAAAAGTTAAAAAAAAAATAAAGTAATTAAAAAAAAGCTATAGCCATACTAATATGAACTTCCGAAGGGCCCATGTAACCCCTCTCTAGCTTAAGAAATAAAGCAGTAGAAATGGAGTTGAAGCTCTGCGTATCTTTTTCTCAAGTAGTAACCAGTATTATGAATTTGGTGTTTCACTCCCATGTGCATTTTCCCTTTGTCTTCATTTTCTTGAATGAAACATGTGTTGTTAAATACACACTTTTATGCCAAAGTATGTAGTATTTTTTTTCATATTTTCAAACTTTACGTAAGTGGCATCATAGTATTTTTATTCTTCTGCAACTAGCTTTGTGCCTTAGTCCTTTCTGCACCACCACCACCTAATCATTACCTTCAGAGATGTATGTGGTTCAGGATCCAGTGATCTCTGGTCTCCTCATCCCCAGCCCAGTCCTTGCTGATCTATTCAGTTTACCTACAACATTTTAAAGCCAGTGAATTAAAGGTGGTTTTACCTTAGGTGAGGGTCAGCTTCTCCTGTTGTTTTACGCCAAAATACAGACCTCGGCTCAGCCGAACCATATGGCATCCTGGCAGTCCTAGATTATCACATTGGGAGCCACACTTTGAAAACCAGTGCTATAGAGCATCTTTTCCCCCTTGATATTTTAGCCTCCGTTCAACAAAAAGCCTCTGATACAAACTTACCAAAAGATGAAAGGATAGCATTCCTAGAAGGTAGAGTGGTGCAAAAACTGCTTTGTTAACAGTTTAAATGTACTTAATGACAAAGTATAAAATGAAAACAAGACTTTATTAACACCCTAGTGACTAATCACCTGACTATGACAAAGTTTCTTTTAATTTAACAGTCAATACAAAAATCCTCAAGCTAATAGTTATCGAATATGGTCTGACTGGACCCTTAACCACACACTTGGTCGGGTTAAAAGGGCGTCAACTAGTTAGTATAAGAGTCTACATTCTACTACACAGGGAGGAAGGCACAAGTATGCAAGCTGTCTTGGAAACTGCTTCAGTAGGTTTCTCAGGAAGGTTTTCTAAACCACTCTTGGTCTCTAAGTATTCTGATATTTTACAGCTGTAGTCTTACAGATATGACAAAAGTACTTCCCAAGAATCAAACACTGCAAGTACATAGAGTACGGTGAATTCTTTATCTGTCACAAAAGTGGGGGACAAGTGAAATTCTAAGAAGAAAACACTAGTTTTAAAACCTTTATAAAGCTACTTATTTAGCTACCCAGAAAATTTTTTTAAATGAAGCTCTAAGCAATTCAGAGTATGTGTAAGCTATTCTTTAAATGATATATAACATACCTGGCTCACTGCTACTTGCAGTCTGCAAAGTTGAGTTTGGTTTAGGGTTCTCCTTCTACTTTTGGTTAATCTTTTTCTTCCTCTTCATTTTTTTCTTCTTCTTGCCTGGGCTCTTCTCCTGTGTCATAGTCATCATCATTCTGTGTCCTACGAAGTATCATGCTGATCTTTGGACTGGATGCTCATGGAAAAAGAACCCCAACTGAAGGTCTTCAGAAATTTTAGCTGTAATAAACCTACTCAGCATTCCTAACTGGGCATTTCAGGACTCTAAAAGTAATTGAAGAATGAGTCTTTAGAAATTGTTTTGTAGATGATCCTAGAAGCTCCTTTTTTTGTGCTATCCTGTTGTGTAATGCATTCTGAGTGACATTCCTCTTCCTGCAAAGTATTTGTCATCCAATGCAGCCTGTAACCTATGGTCCATAAGAAAAGAAGGGATCAGAATCATCTGGGTATGACCTCATTATATATGTTTTAGTCAACACCTCTTTTGAGAAATATTCACTGGACTCAGAGAAATTCTATGAAAGTCATAGGCTCACCAGCATTGAAGAGCTTGAGCAAAATATCTTTCAGGTGCTATAAAATAGGATCATTGGGTTTCTGACCACATTTCTGAGCAACTCTGCATTCTTCAAAACTTTCATGCCAAAATAAAGAATTTTTTAGGGTAGACTTTACCTTCAGACGTTTTCTAAAGTTTTGTCTTCTTTTTTAATTTCCTTAACTGTCTCCTTAACATCCGGTTCCACTTATTTTCATCTTCTGTAGGCTCATAAGGTGATTTGTATCTCTTATCAAACAGAGGTTGATAGGGACAGGTATATTTTCTCTCAGTACCATGAATTGCTTTATGACATTTAGATTTTATTTTTGTCTGTCCTATCTGGAGTATTCGGAAAGCAGTAAGTCACTGCTTAATGACATTAGGCAATCAACAACAAGGTGGCCATCCACGTTTGTTGCACCTTGTGATGCCAGTGCCACAGCCTCCCTGGCAGAAAAGAGCCTCCTGAGCATAGCTTGAGAGTCTTTTGCTTGCCTGTGTCAATGCCTTTATCCTCCTCCTCGTTGTCTGTGAGGCTCAAGTGTTCTCCATCCCCTAATTAAGACGGGAGGCTCAGGATTGTGTCAGTGGGGAAAGATGATGGGCAGTCCCTCAGCACCATATTGTATCGTTCTGGTGTCATGTGGCCTACTCCTTCCTCTTGGGCTTATGAACTGTCTCCACAGCATGAGGGTTAATGTCGTCAGCATTCCCGGGACATCACCATTTTCCTCTCCTCCCCCTCTATCCCTCACAGCAGTCTCTCCTGGTTGGGCAAATGGAGCTGGTTTTATGTCGCTTTCATCAGACATGTTGGGGGCAGCCAGGTGCCTCCTCACTAGCTATGACTGGGAAGCAGGGACACAGGTGAGAACAAATGAGGATGTGGTGGTGGCAGTGCTTCTGGGGTAAGGACGATGGGCTGTGGTTGCCATGGTGGCCACCACTGCTGGAGAACCTTGCCTAGTGGATTCCCTGTCAGCCTTAAGCTGGTATTTAAATCTGACCAGTAACAGACACATGAAAAGTTGCTCAACATCGTTCATCATCAGGGAAATACAAATCAAAACCACTGTGAGATACAACCTCACACCTGTCCGAATGGCTAAAATTAACAACTCAAGAAACAACAGATGTTGTCAAGGATGTGGAGAAAGGGGGAACCCTTTTGCACTGCTGATGGGAATGCAAACTGGTGCAGCCACTCTGGAAAACAGTATGGAATTTCCTGAAAAAATTAAAAATAGAACTACCCTGAAACCCAGCAATTGCACTACTAGGAATTTGTCCAAAGGATACAAAAATGCTGATTTGAAGGGGCACATGCACCCCAATGTTTAAAGAAGCATTATCAACAATAGCCAAATTATGGAAAGAGCCCAAATGTCCATAAACTGATGAATAGATAAAGAAGATGTGATGTGTATACACAATGGAATATTATTTGGCAATCAAAAAGAATGAAATTATGGGGGTGCCTAGGTGTCTCAGGGTGCTTGATTTCAGCTTGGGTGATGATCTCGAGGTTCATATATTTGAGCCCCGTGTTGAGCTCTGCACTGGTCGTGCAGAGCCTGCTTGGGATTCTCTCTCTCCCTCTCTCTCTGCCCCTCTCATGTTCTCTCTCTCTTTCTCTTTCAAAATAAATAAACTTAAAAAAAAGAATGAAATCATGCCATTTACAACAACCTGGATGGAAATAGAATGTGTTATATAGTAAGCGTAATAAATCAGTCAGAGAAAGACAAATGCCATATGATTCCACTCATATGTGGAATTTAAGAAACACAACAGATGAATATAGGGGAAGGGAAGGAAAAATAAGATAAAAACAGAGAGGGAAGCAAACCATAAGAGACTCTTAAATAAAGAGAACAAACTAAGTGTTGCTGGAGGGGAGGTGGTGGGGGGATGGGCTAAATGGGTGATGGGCATTAAGGAGGGCACTCGTTGGGATGAGCACTGGGTGTTATATGTAAGTGATGAATCACTAAATTCTACTCCTGAAATCATCATTACACTATATGTTAACTAACTTGGATTTCAATTAAAAAAAAATATGGTCAAGGTCAGGGCAAGTTGAGGAAGAGCTCAGGAAAGGTCAAAGTGCTGTTCCCTCCAGCAAGTTTCTCCTGCTGACCCTGGAGGCCTCTAGGTCTAAACTCATTTTCTATGAAGTGGTAATTGACAGGTGGTCTCTTTGTCACCCCACCTGCCACATTGCCTTCAGTTTGCTTCTGTGAGGAGGGCTCATTGCTTCCCTCTCCATGCAGACCTCAGGAAGAAAGACTAGTTTATGATTACCAATATGTCATATGCAAATGATTTAAGATAAGTAGCTTTTTTTAAATGCAATTAAAAACATTTAAATTCAAGTTAGTTAACATATAGTGTAATGATAAATTCTAGAATAGAATTTAGTGATTCATCACTTATGTGTAACACCCAGTGCTCATCCCAACAAGTGCCCTCCTTAATGCTCATCACCCATTTAGCCCATCCCCCCACCCAACACTCTTCCAGCAACCCTCAGTTTGTTCTCTGTATTTAAGTCTCTTATGGTTTGTCTCCCTCTCTGTTTTTATCTTATTTTTGTTTCCCTTCTCCTATGTTCATCTCTTTTGTTCTGTTAAGTCCATCCATTCCAGTGTGTCATTCATAGCCATGTTTCCTTCTTGACTTTCTGCTTATATGATCTGTCCCTTGCTGTAAGTGGAGTGTTGAAGTCCCCTACTATTATGGTATTATTATCAAAGAGTTTCTTTATATTTGTGATTGATTCATATATTTGGGTGTTTTATGTTGGGGGCATAAATATTTATAATTTTTAGGTCTTCTTGGTGGAAAGACCCCTTAATTATGATATAATGCCCTTCTTTATCTCTTTTTACAGTCTTTTAAAATCTAGTTTGTCTGATATAACTATGGCTAATCCAGCTTTCTTTTGACAACCATTGGCATGATAGATGTTTCTCCATATCTTTACTTTCAATATGCAGGTGTCTTTAGGTCTAAAATGAGTTTCTTGTAAACAGTCTATAGATGAGTCTTGTTTTCTTATCTATTCTGATACCCTATGTCTTTTGATTGGAGCATTTAGTCTGTTGACATTTAGAGTGAGTACTGAAAGATATGAATTTAGTACCATTGCATTGCCTGTAGAGGTGGTGTTTCTGGTGATATTCTCTGGTCCTTTCTAGTCTTTCTTGCTTTTGGTCTTTTTTGTTTTGCCTTTTCTCCAGTCAAAGAATCTGGCTTAAAATTTCTTGTAGGGCTGGTTGAGTGGTCATGAACTCCTTTAGTTTTTGTTTATCTGGGAAAGTCTTTATCTCTCCTTGTATTTTGTATGACAGCCTTGCTGGAAAAAGAATTCTTGACTGCATATTTTTCTAATTCAGCACATTGAATATTTCCTGCCACTCCTTTCTGGCCTGCCAAGATTCTGTGGATAGGTCTGCTGTGAACCTGATCTGTTTTCCCTTAAGGTTAAAGACTTTTTTCCCTTGATACTTTCATAATTCTTTCCTTATCTGTGTATTTTGTGAATTTGACTATGATATGCCCTGGTGATGGTTGAATCTAATGGGAGTTTCCTGGATTAGGAATGTTTTCTGCTATAATTTGCTTACATAAACCTTCTGTCCTTTTTTCTCCCTCTTCATATTCTGGGATTCCTATGATTGGGTTGTTACTCCTTTTTAATAAGTCACTGAGTTGTCTAAGTGTTGTATCATGCTCTTTTGCCTTTGTTTCCCTCTTTTTCTGCTTCATTATTCTCTATAATTTTATCTTCTATATTACTGATTTGCTGCTCTGCTTCATCCATCCTTGCCATTGTGGCATTTATTTGAGATTGCATCTTATTTATAGCATTTTTAATTTTGGCCTGACTAGATTTTCTTTTATTTCCATAGAAAGAGATTCTGTGGTGTCTTCTATGATTTTTTCAACCCCTGCTATTCTTTTTTTTTCAATTTTTTAATGTTTATTTATTTTTGAGAGAAAGGGACAGAGTGTGAGTAAGAGAGGGCAGAGAAAGAGGGAGACACAGAATCTGAAGTAGGCTTCAGGCTCTGAGCCATCAGCACACAGCCCGATGCAGGGCTCGAACTCATGAACCATGAGATCATGACCTGAGCTGAAGTCGGATGCTCAACCGACTGAGCCACCCAGGTGCCCCATCCCCAGCTAGTATTCTTATCGTGGTTCTAAACTCTAGTTCAGATATCTTACTTATATCTGTGTTGGTTAATTCCCTGGCTGTCATTTCTTCCTGTTCTTTCTTTTGGGGTGAGTTCCTTCCTTTGTCATTTTGGAAGAAAAAAAATTATAAAATAAAAAATTAAAATTAAAAAATTAGAATCACAACAAAAAATCAAATAAAGGACGCTAGATCCTAGGTGTGTTTTGTTCTGCTTGTTGAAAGATCGTAGGTGTGTTTTGTTCTGCTTGTTGAAAGAAGCTTGATAGAAAAGAGAAAAAAGGGAAAGGAAAGAAAAGAAAAGTAAGAAAAAATTTAAAAATTAAAAAATATTTATATAATAGAATAGAAAAAAATAAAATGAAATAGAATAAAAAATTTAAAAATAAAAAAGTAAGAAAATAAAAACAAAAATTTTTCTTTCTGCATCCAAGAAATAGAAACTAAGAAAAAAGAAATCAATTTAAGCAAAAACAGAAGCCAAGAAAATGAACCAATAAATGAACCAGCAAACAGAACGAACCTTAATGAAGTTAGATACAATTTCCCCTAGAACTGAAACTTTGATGCACACTATAGTCTATACACTAAGCGGGTGGACAGATTTGTGCTTGCTTTCTGAGGGATGTGCTTGGAGGATGCAGTTGGGCGGGGCTTGGTGTAATGACTCCATTCTCCACTAGGTGGCACTGCTTAGCTTAGTGGGGTGGATCAGTGTGTGTGTGCACATGTGCGTGTGTGGGAGATGTGGAAATGGCTTCACCCAGACCCCTCGTCTCTGGCGCAGGAACTTTGCACTCTCACCAACCTGTGACCAAGCACCCATCCTTTGTTTCAGTCCTCCATCCACTCCTCACCTCTACCCTGTCCGTGTCCAACCTGTCCACTTGTCAGGGGGCACCTCTCTCCAGAGTTTTATCTCAGATGAGGTTGTGTTTCAAAACCCCACAATTCAGGGGTGCCTGGGTGGCTCAGTCAGTTAAGTGTCCAACACTTGGTTTTGGCGCAGGTCATGATCTCGCAGTTCGTGAGTTCAAGCCTCTCACATTGGGCTCTTTGCTGACAGCGCAGAGCCTGCTTGGGACTCTCTCTCTCCCTCTCTTTCTGCCCCTCCCCCATGCTCTTTCTCTCCCTCTTTCAAAATAAGTAAATAAAATTTGAAAAACCCCCACACTTCAGAGACCCCCCCCCCCCACAGCTTGGATACATGCCAACTCTGTGGGGGGAGGGTCTCACTCATCAGTGGCTGGGTGCCAGCTTGCCCCAGAAAACATTTGTGTGATTGTGCAGTGGCAGAGGTTCAGAGATTATGACAAATGACAACACACAGCCAGTGCCAGGTTTCACCGCACTCTGGTGTCTTTGTCCCAATACCAGCAAATGTGACTGCTCTCCAGGGTCCACTGGGACCTTGCATGTGGGGAGGCCATATGGTCTCTACCAAATGTACTCCAAGCAGGGGAACTGCTTCTACCCTTGTAGCACATGGACCCTCAGACCATGCTGCCTGCTCCTGGGGATTTGCCCTGACTCCTTACCAGAGAACTGCCAGGTATTGAGCTCCAAAACTTCAGACTCTGTGCTCCATTGCTTATAGAATCCTGGTAGTATTGAAACTCTCTCTTTTCTCCCCATCAGTGCTTTTGGGGAACGGATTTCTTGTTCAGTCCCCTGTGAGTGTTTTCACTCTTTCTCTCCAGGTACTTTTGGGCAGAGTGCTCTCCTTACATGATCCTGGTGTGTCGCGCTCTCCCCCTTTCTCTTTCTTTCTCTGTGCTCTCTCTGCGAAAATGGCTTCCTACCCCCTGCAGCTTTTCTCTCCCCCACTTCACCTCTCCATACCATGTACCTGCCGAGTTCTGTGGCTCAAGTGATGCAGATTGTTGTGTCAGTCCTCCGATCAATTTCCTAGGTGTTCAAAATGGTTTGATGCTGATCTAGCTTTGTTTTTGAGACAAGCTCAGGGTCTCCATGCTGCTCTGCCATCTTAACTCCCAAGTCTCTAATGTACCCAAAGTTTAAGAACCAGGGTTGTAGATGCTTATGTTTGAACTCATTGTACTTCACAGATGAGTAAAATGAGGCTCAGAAGGATTAAGAAACTGAGCAGAGCTGCTGATTTTTAGTAGTGCTGTTTTTACTGTCCTAAGAGAGTCTGTCCAGCTAATCAGTCTGAGTAAATTAGGTCTGTGCAGCTGCAGTTTTATTTTAAAATGAACTCTTTATGGGGTGCCTGGATGGCTCAGTCGGTTAAGCCTCTGACTCTTGATTTCAGTTCAGGTCATGATCTCATGGTTTGTGAGTTCTAGCCCCATGTCAGGCTCTGTGCTGACAGTGCCAAGCCTGCTTGGGATTCTCTCTCTCTCCCTCTCTCTCTGCCCCTCCTCCACGCTCTCTCTCTATCTCTCTTTCAAAAATAAATGAACTTTAAAGTAAAGTAAAATGGACTCTTTCTCCAGGGCACCTGGGTGGCTCAGTTGGTTAAGTGTCTTTCAGCTCAGGTCATGATCTCATAGTTTGTGGGTTGGAGCCCTACGTCGGACTCTCTGCTGTCAGTACAGAGCCCACTTAGAATCCTCTGCATCCCTCTCTCTTTCTGCCCACTCCTGCCCATGCATGCTCGTTCTCTCTCTCAAAAACAAATAAACATTGGGGCACCAGGGTGGCTCAGTCAGTTAAGTGTCTCTTCGGTTCAGGTCATGATCTCTCAGTTCTTGGGTTTGAGCCCTGTATCAGGCTCTGTGCTGACAGCTCAGAGCCTGGAGCCTGCTTCAGATTCTGTGTCTCCCTCCCTCTCTGCCATCTCCAGCTAGTGCTCTGTCTCTCTCTCAAGAATAAATAAACATTAAAAAAATTTAAAAAAACATTAAAAAATCTATTAAATACAATTAATAACATTAACTCTTTTCCCAATATGAGGCTCAAGCTCATGACCCCGAGATCAAGAGTCACATGCACTACCAACTGAGTCAGCCAGGCTCCCCAAATAAGATAGGTAGTTTTAACAAACACAATAGGTATAGATTCCACCAAGGGAAAGGAGTGTTTTCTCCCACTAACAAACTCCAATGATACTTCATTTTTTTTTTAACCTTTTGGTTCCAGATCAGGAAGACTACATGGTTTTATGCAAAATGCCCTGGAGATTAATGCTCAAATATTAATGTAAATATTTTAGGTTGTAAGAGACCTTAGAAATCATGCAATCCGGTGGTTCTCCAAACTTGAGTGTGCATGGGAATCACCTGAAGGGCTTATTGGACCACAGATTGCTGGGCCCCACTGCCAAGGTCAGGCTTCCAGGGTCTGGGGTGACCTGAGAATTTGCATTTCCAATAAGTTCCCATGGGAGCCTGCTGGTGCTGGCCAAAACATGCACTTTGAGAACCAGGGTTCTAACCAACTTCCTCATTTCACAGATGGGTCAACTGAGGCAGAATCCCAGCTGGGTTCCAAAGTTGGTTTTAATACTTATCCGTTGTTATGACTTGGCAATCTCATTTAGCTTTTCTGTGCCTGTTTTATCATCTACAAAATCAGGGTAACAACCCCTGTGATGCCTACCCCGTGGAGTTGTCTAATTTACAGGGTGGTTGCTGTTGGGTACGTTATTCAGGCATTTAGTTACAGCCCTCTAATTTGGTTGTGGAGCAGTCATGTGGTTATTAGGTCTATGAACTTAAACATATCCCCCCCTAGCTACTAACAGTTTATACCCCTCCTTCCCTTTTGTCTAGGACTTAGAGAGGCAGATGCTGTCAAATTGAGGTTGGACATACCTCAATGTGTTTTCTCATTTTGCATTTCCCTCTTATGCTTGTTAATATTTCTAAGTATTTTAGTTTCCTTTTTTTGTGTAGAAGGTTTCCAATATTTTCCTTTTGTATTTCTTCCATCTTTAAATTTATAAAATTCTTTACCATCTGATGACATGACCATTTAAGCAAACATTTTCTTCTCATTTTTGTGCTGCAAATTTTTTTTTACCATCTATACTTTTATCCATCTGAGTTATTTTGGCACATGATATGAAGTTTGGATCATGATTGGTTTGTTTGTGTTTTTTTTTTGTCCCTAAGCAGCTAACCTCTGGCATCTTTTGTTGAGTAATCCCTTTCCTCTCCTTTGACATGTGTCTGTTAATTCTTTAGTACTTTCTAGGAATGTAGAATAGGTGGGAGACAGATTTGTATCTAGGCCCATTTTTGTTATTTTTATTTTTTTAAGTTTTATTTATTTAAGTAATCTCTACACCCAATGTGGGGCTCGAACTCACAACCCCAAGATCATGCTCTTCCAACTGAGCCAGTCAGGTCCCTGAAGCCCTTTTTTTTTTAATGGGGAAGTTGAGGCACGATTTGTGTGTTTGAGTCCTGCTTCGAGCTCTGCACTGGTGGTGCAGAGCCTGCTTGGGAATCTCTCTCCCTCTCTGTCTCTCTCCCTTCCCCACTTGTGCGCTCTCTTCCTCTCTCTCTCAAAATAAATAAACTTTAAAAAATTGGGGAAGTTGAGGCCCAGAAAAGTTAACAGGTTTTCTTAATGTTGTGCTAGTTAATGGAGAAACCATGACTAAACCCAAGGTTGCTGAGATCTAATCTGAATTTGAGGTAGGTCTGCATTTTGTGTATCCAAATTTAGTGGTGGAAATTGACTAATAATGTTTCTTCATTTTCTGGCCCCTAGTTGGGCCAGGGGTGCCTAGGTGGCTCAGTCAGTTAAGTGTCCAGCTCTTGGTTTTGGCTCAGGTCATGATCTCGCATGTTGTGGGATGGAGCCCTGAGTCAGACTCCATGCTGAATGGGATTCTCTCTCTCCCTCTCTCTCTGCCCCTCCCCTGCTCACTTGCACGTGCTTTCTCTCTCTCAATAATTAAATTAATTAAAAAAATAAATTACTACTTGGGCCAAACACAATATGCTCTCAGCCCACATGTGACCATGGGTTGGTAAATTTTTAACTTTTTCAAAAAGTATTTTTAGCATTGGCATGGGACTTGTAGCCTGACTTCTGTTCTAACCATCCCAAACATAGATCATCTAGCTAATATCAACAGAGAAGCATTTCCTTATTTTTTTCATTCCCTTTCTTCTTCCCCAAATAACGCAGCACAACAATTTGTATTCCTGTTCTTGTAAGAGACCAGTTGAATTAGATTATCTGAATTCGTTTATGGCATTAATGACCATTTTTGGTAGTTTCCTGATTTTATTGACTTGAATTGTAATCTAGGGTTAGACTAATACATGGCAGGTTACCCTTCATTATGGTTCCTGGAGTGATGAAACTTCAAGGCCTGTAATCAATTTAACAAGATAAAAGAGATTCAAGTGTGCTGCATTTGAAGGGAAACCAGGGTAGTAATTGCATACTAGTGCCTCTTCCTTTCATTTACCTTTTACCTTAACTCACAAATCGCCCCGGCAGAGCTTGCAATCTTCATCCTTACCTGTAGCAGTTTTATAAAAAATATTTCCCATATTTTGACATCTTGCCTGAATTACTGTTGACTGACAAATGTGCTATTGATAATTTAGACACTGGGCCACTGATGCACTGTTTAATTAGGGAAGCGCTACCTGAGGGAGGATTGAGAAATCTTATAATGGGGAGAATTAAAAGATCATGCATTGAAGCAGCAGTGTGACTTGTTTTGGAAGATGAAGGTTATTGTAAAATTGTTTTCCTTGGTTATGCCACAGGGCCTCTCAGAAATGGTACACAATTTGGTGATGAGGTAGAGAAGAAAACCTTATCTTCTTCTCAACTCTACTACTTCCTCCTTAGTTCAAACTTTAACAATCTGTCACCTTGATTATTGCAATATCCTCATAACTGGTCTCCCCCGCTTCCATTATTGCTAGCTTTCAGTCTGTTCTTAATACAGCAGTCAGAGCAATCCTATTCATAAATCCAGTCATGTTCAAATCCCTCTTTCCAATACCTCCCATATCATGTTAGGTGAAACCCAAGTGATGCCAATAGCCTTCTGGAGCCCTTTGTGATCCAGACTCTCATTACTTCTCTGGTGTTATGTCCTACTTCTCTCCCAATACTCTGTTCCAGCCACACTGGCTGTGCCTGTGACACACTGGGCATTGTCTTCCTTAGGACTTTAGCACTTGTTTCCTCTGCCTCCGGTCCTCTTCCCTCAGTGATCTGTATGCCTCGTTCCCTCACTTCATCTGGGGTGGGGGAGAGGGGAAAGTGGGTGATGGGCATTGAGGAGGGCACCTGTTGGGATGAGCACTGGGTGTTGTATGGAAACCAATCTGACAATAAATTATATTTAATATATAAAAAAAAGGTCATCTTCTTACCGGGGCCTTCCCTGATTGTTTGATTTTAACTTGAAACCCTCCCTCAGTACTCTTACTTACTTTTCCTGCTCTTTTTTTTTTCTTACCTGATCATATCACTTGCTAACCTACTCTATACTTATTTGTTTACGGTTTATAAAGGTGTCTCTGGGCAGGGCAGGAGCGTCTTGGGCCCACAAGGTGAGATTCTCTTCATCAGATTAAGGAAAGTTTTCTTTGAGGTTTATTAAGTCTACATGTCTTTTTCTACATGTATTAAGATAATAATTATATTGTTCTTTTAATGTGGGAATTACATTGCTAGGGGTGTTTCAATTTTCTCTCTTCAAAGAACCAACGTCTGTCTTTGTTGATGTTTATATTTGATTTCTACTTCATTCCTGCTCTTTCTTATTTCCTTCCTTCCATATTCTTTGAGTTTAATTTTGTGTCCTTTTTCTAACTTCTTGAGATAGATACTAGATCTGCCTTGATTTATCAGCCTTTTATCTTTTCTAAGATATACACTTAAGGAGAAGGCCACTTTCATGGATTGTTACCTATGCAGTCACACAGGGTACCACACTCAGAAGCCCTCCCCACCCCCAACTTGGTTTATGCTGTTGCCATCTTAAAATTTTTTATTTTATCTTAGTACTGCTTCTAAAATGGAATCTTATGGGGCAATAGAGCATGCACATGAACTTGGTAATACGTGCCATACACATGTCTGAAATTCCTTGTTACCCTATTTGTAGATGGTGTTTGTGATGCTCCATGTTTACAGGATTCTCACATGTAAATATGTCGTATGTTTATGCAGAACATAAAGACGAACAGTAAAAATTCATGCTAAGAGTTTAAAATTAAAAATTTTCTTTCTTAAAGATTCTTAAGATGATATTTAAATAGCAAATAGAAAATACCACAACAAGTTGAGAGCAAGAACGTGATGAAAAGGACAGGGCTTTATATAGTATCTTTAATGGGACTTCCCCTTACAGCCCAGCTTTTTGGACAAAGGGCCATGCAATTTCATTTTGCACTGGGCCTGGCAAATTATGTAGACAGCCCTGCTTAAATGTCTTTCCAAGCACAGCATCCCAAAAGTTTGACAGAGCATATTTTCACTCTAATTCAGTTCAAAATATTTTTAAAATTTCACTGAGGGTTTTTTTCCTTTTATCCATGGAGTATTTACAAAATGAATTTCTTATCTCTCAAACATGTGGAGACTTTCTAGTTATTGTCTTATTATTTCTAGATTATCCTCAGTCTGTTGAGATCACATATTCTGTGATTTTATTCCTTTCAAACTTGTTGCTTTGGGGACGCCTGGGTGGCTCAGTCAGTTAAGCTTCCAGCTGTGGTTCGGTCAGGATCTCATGGTTCGTGAGTTCAGGCCCTCCATTGGGCTCTGCACAGTATGGAGCCTGCTTGGGATTCTCTCCCTCTCTCTCTCTGCCCCTCCCCTAATTGCTCTTTCTCTCTTTCTTTCAAAATAAATAAACTTAAAAAAACTTGTTGCTTTGTAATGCATGTAGTCAATTTTAGGAAATGTTCAATGAGCACTTGAAATATATATATTCTGCAAAAATTCAGTGCAGTGTTTTTTATATGTTGTCCAGTTTGTCAGTTGTGTTATTTATATCTTCTATAGCTTTATTGAATTTTTGTCTGGTAAGTTGTTGAGAGAAATATGTGGAAATCTCCCTGTGCTATTATTGTATTTTCTATTTCTCCTTTTAGTCCTGTCAATTATTAAATAATTATTTTATAAATTTTGAGGTTTATTGTGTTTCCATTTTCATTTGTTTCAAGATATTCTTTGGTTTTTCTTTTGATTTCATCTTTGACCCATTGGTTTTTCAGGAGTCTCTTATTTAAAAAAATTTTTTTAAATGTTTATTTATTTTTGACAGAGAGAGAGACAGAGCATGAGTGGGGGAGGGGCAGACAGAGAGGGAGACACAGAATCCTTAGCAAGCTCCAGGCTCTTGAGCTGTCAGCACAGAGCCCAATGTGGGGCTTGAACTCACAGACCACGAGATCATGACCTGAGCCAAAGTCGGTCCCTCAACCAACTGAGCCACCCAGGCACCCCTAAAAAATATTTTTTAATGTTTATTTATTTTTGAAGGAGAGAGAGACAGAGTGTGAGTGGGGGAGTGGCAGAGAGAGAGGGAGACACAGAATCTGAAGCAGGCTCCAGGCTCTGAGCTGTCAGCATAGAGCCTGATGTGGTGCTCGAACTCACGAGTTACGAGATCATGACCTGAGCCAAAGTTGGATGCTCAACCAACTGAGCCACCCAGGTGCCCCTTCATAGAGAGAATCTTAAGCACGCTCCATGCTCAGCAGGGCTCGAACTCACAAACGGTGAGATCAGGACCTGAGCTGAAGTTGGATGCTCAACTGACTGAGCCACCCAGGTACCCCTAGAACATCAACTCTTGATCTCTAAGTTGGGAGTTTAAGCCCCATGTTGGGCATACAGCTTACTTTAAAAAAAAATTCCATAGGCAGAAATGGTTGGACGAGGAATTCCAGAAAGAGCCATGACTAATAATAAAAGATAGTCAACATTGGAAGAGGTGTGGTGTGCCCCTCTAGCAGTATAATGATGTTTGAGGGTATCATCTAGGTGCCCTCAAAACTCACTGATGCAGAAATGGAACTATGGTGAGACTTGAGGTCATATTTTTATCCCATGCTGGTGAAACAGACCATACTTGTTATCTAAGTGTAGTGTTTGGCGATATGAGCTTATTATATCATATCATGTTTCCTCACATTTTTACCTACAAGTGGCCCAAAGGAATATCCCCATATTCTAGAAAGGAATAATTCCAGAATAAAAATAATAAGCCATTGTCCTAACTGTTTTGTTATAGTGTAAAATGTTGCACGCATTTTTATCTGGACTTGAAACCAAAAATCAAGAAAAATGATGAGCATCAATTTGTGGAGAGACTAATTACTACCGTATCATATTGTGTCCCATTCTTTTCCATGCCACATCCACCCATATGCCTATCTATTCTGTTGGTAGGAACAGTCAAAAATTGGAGAGGGATGAATACTGAAGTTAGAAGAAAACTCCAGTTCAGTTCTCCTTAGCGGCTCACAAAAGCCCAACTTCAGAGGATAGAAATAAATCAGTCTGTAGGCTTCCCTGGATTTACTTTGTTTGTCTGAAGCAATTTATCCGAATAAACTTTCCTCTTACTTCTGTAGTGCTTGATAATACTGTCAGAAAAGATGCTAAGTTTTAAGAAAATAATATTTTAAAGCTTCTAAGAAATAGGCTTAAGAAAATAAATTATGGTGTAATAATTTCTTGTTTAAACCCAAATCAAACTACTTTATCACCTAACATTATTACCACTTCATTTTTGTTGTTGTTGTTGTTGTGTGTGTATGTGTTTAAGTAGGCTTCACACTCAGCATGGAGCCCAACACAGGGCTTGAACTCATGACCTTGAGATCAAGACCTGATCTGAGATCGAGTCGAATACTCAACCAACTAAGCCATCCAGGTACTCCTATTTCCACATTTTTTTATGCTTTTAAATTAGTTGGTAAGTGAAGAGAGTGGGTCGCCACACATTTGGTGTAATGATATTGCTGGGAAGGTGTCATCTTGATATACACAAAGCCTCCTTGCTGATGCTGAAATGGAACTGTGATATGAGATTAGGGAAATTCCTACAGCTTGTATATATTCCTGCAGCACATTAAACATTTATGTCCAGATCTGAATTTGTTTCAAACCTCCTTTGTTGCTCTCTCTGGCTCTGCCAACTGAATGGGTAAGGGATTCGGCCTCCTGTGCTAGGGCTTTTCCTAAGGGAAAGAGCTGGTATACTTCATTTTTTATATAAACAGGCTGATTTCCTGTTTCTCTAAGACTCCATTTTGTGTACTGAAAGAAAAACAAAAGAAAGATGCAGCTGATTAAGTCCATTCCCCAAGGGTATTGTACTGGGCCAAAGATATACTGTAAGTGATTGCTTTCGTTGATATTTGGTGTGCTTATAAAAAATAACAATAGCAAGCATTTATTAGGTTTTAATGTTGTAACAGTTGCAAGTACCTTACGTTTCATTTTGAATCTTTCTGATAGCCTATGAAGAAGGTGTTATTATTTCCATTTTATAAAGATGAGGAAACTGAGCCTCAGAGAGTTGAAGTGGCTTGCCCAAGGCACACAGTTAGTCAGTGTTGGAGCTGGAATTTTAGCACAGGCAGGCAGACTATAGATTCCATGCTCTTAGCGAGGAATTGGCAAATTTTTCTGTAAGGGGATAGATAATAAATCTATTTAGGCTTTGTAGGCCATATAGTCTCTTTTGCAAGTACTCACCTCTGCTGTTGTAGAATAAAAGCAGTCGTAAACAATATATAAATTAATGGAAAAGGCTGTGTCCAATAAAGCTTTATTTACAAAAACAAATGGAGGGATGTAGACTGTGGGCTATTCATTTGTTGAACTCTGCTCTTAGCCACTATGAAATATTGTCACAATGTTAAGGATTAATGATTCATGAATAACCAAGGTGTTTTCCTTATTCTTCTATGGGAGATAGACAATGCTCTTAGTCTTATAGAATGAAAAGTCAAAAGGATACTTAATATTTGTAACCTTTTGTTTATAAAATATTTCCATATAGGTGGCCCAGTTAGTGAAGTGTGACTCGGTTTTGGCTCAGGTCATGATCTTGCAGTTCATGGGTTTG
Source organism: Panthera uncia (assembly GCF_023721935.1). Lineage (NCBI taxonomy): Eukaryota > Metazoa > Chordata > Mammalia > Carnivora > Felidae > Panthera > Panthera uncia. Next base: position 94,939,510 of record NC_064817.1, read on the forward strand.
AGCCCCACATCAGCTCCGCACTGACAGTGCAGAGCTTACTTGGGATTCTCTCTCTCCCTCTCTCCCTGCCCCTCCCCTGCTTGCATTCTCTCTCTCAAAATAAATGAATAAACTTAAAAAAATTTAAAGTATTTCCATATTTATATTTACATATACATTTATTTATATAAATGTACATATTTAGATGTGCAGGTATACATGAACATAGACATGCAGGTACACACAGGGGTATGTGTGCATGTGTTTGGGATATATACACACACACCTCCCTATATAATATATATATATTATATATGTATATATAATATATATATACATTATTAATATATATAATATATATAACATATATAATGTTATATATGTATATATAACATATATACATATATAATATATATAATATATAATATATATAATATATAAATATATATAAATAATAATAAGTATTTAATAATTAATAAATATATATAATATATATATAATATATGTGTGTATATATATACACATACATATTAAAATGTTCATTGTGGTTATTTCTTGAGTTAGGGAATATTTTGAATTTTCTTTTGTAAAAGTGATGACTTTTCTAATTTTTATGTAATGCATATTTATTACTGACTGGAATCAGAGAAAATTAAAATTATAAAAACATATTTATTGGGATATTTTCCACGTGGGAGGCACAGAAATGGAGAAAAGACATAGCATTGGGTAGAAGCTAAAACCAGGAAAAAGAGGCTGCTCAGGCACATACCAAGGTTTAACAGATCTGACAATATGAGTTTTTTTATTTTTCAGCTCCATAAGTATTCTTATTTTTTAATATTTATTTTTGAGAGAGAGAGCACGAGCAGGGGAGGGGCAGAGAGAGAGAGGGAGACACAGAATCTGAAGTAGGCTCCAGTCTCTGAGCTGTCAGCAAAGAGCCTGATGTAGGGCTTGAACTCACAAGTGCGAGATCATGACCTGAGCTGAAGTCGGAGGCTTAATAGAGTGAACCATCCAGGTGCCCCCTGCCATAAGTGTTCTTACTGAGTGATCTGTGAAAATGAATCTGGACTTTTTAAATGGATTACCTTTTCTAGTTATGTTATTAAAATTTGTCAGAAAGCATTAAAGATACATTAGAAGGAGAAAAAAATTGATTTCTGATTCCAATGTGCTTACACAATGAACTTACGCAGGACAAATGGCTTCCCCATTGTCTAACTCGTGTAGTATGGGTGGCTTCTCCAGGGCCTGGCTTCTATGGTACAAGGGATCCAGCAGCTCCCAGCTGCCCTAAGGTCTTCCTGGTAATGCTCTCTTAGGTGATTTTGCAGTGGAGTGCTTCTGCTAAAACACTTCCCATGAACTCCCATGACAATGAATTTCTGACAAGTTCCAAAGAACAAATTTCTGGCAAGTTTTACTGGTGTGGCATCACAGCAACCTCTTTGCCATCCAGTCAGCCATGGCTATGTCCTCTTCCCCAATGTTTATATCCCAGCCCTATTGGAGGAGGGTTGTGGGACTGAGGAGGAACTCTTCCTTGGGAATTCAATCTCTGCATTGAGGGTAGTGATTGCTCCTTATATATGTTATTTCTGTACAGTGAAACCTTGGATTGCAAGTAACTTGTTCTGCAAGTTTTCAGCAAGATGAACAACGATTTCTAATAAATTTTAACTTGATAAACGAGCAGTGTCTTGCAATATGAGTAGTATATGATGCTGAATGTCACGTGATCACAACTGAGTCAATGGTATACAAGTACTTTGGATTACAAGCCTGTTTCTGGAATGAATTATGTTCACAGACCAAAGTTTTACTGTATTTATTATTTCTTTTGTTTCTTTTATTTTTTTTTTAATGTTTATTTTTGAAAGAGAGAGTCTGAGTGGGGGAGGGGCAGAGAGGGAGGGAGAATCTAAAGCAGGTTCCGCACTGTCAGTACAGAGCCTGATGTGGGGTTCAAACTCACAAGCCCTGAGATCATGACCTAAGCCAAAGTTGGACACTCAACTGACTGAGCCACCCATGCACCACTATTATTATTATTTTTAATGTTTATTTATTTTGAGAGCGAGAAAGAGCATGCATGTGTGCAAGCAGTGGAGGGGAAGAGAGAGGGAGAGAGAGAATCCCAAGCAGGCCCCACTCTGTCAGCACAGAGCTTGAACTTACGCACTGTGAGATGACCTGAGCTGAAATCAAGAATCAGATGCTTAACTGATTTGAACCACTCAGGTGCCCCTGCTATTTCTGTATTTAGAATGGTCTCTACTTCTTCCTAGCCAATCCCTTCTTACTATAATTTTCTGTTGTAACTAAATTTTTTTCTTTAATTTTAGAGAGAGAGAGTGTGTGCAAGGGGCAGGGGAGGGACAGAGGGAGAGAGAATCTTAACCAGGCTCCATGCTCAGTGCAGAACCCTGCACGGGGCTTGATCCTACAGTCCTGGGATCATGATCTAAACCAAAATCAAGAGTCAGATGTTCAACCGAGCCACCCAGGCACCCCATATAATTAATAGTTTTTATATTAAACTTTCCCTGTTAAAATTACCATGTCATTTATTTCTCCTGATTGGACCCAGACTGATACACCAGCACACTGAACCTGGCTGCTTAGGATATCTGAGGACCAAGCAGACAGAGTCTTCTTAATCAACCAAGAGGGAGCCAACTAAATTGAGAAAGTGAATATTGACCTTTCTGACAGTTACCGAAGACCTGAATCAGGAGCAGATTTATTATCTAAAACCAAATGCTGTTGCTTTTATTTTCTGAGTTGGATGAAACTGCTCTTGGTCTCTCTCAATTTTACATCGCCTAATTGATATGGACTTTATGTCTTCAAGTTAGTTTCATGCATATGGTTAAATTATCTTTTTCTAGAATGGCGGTGTTCTGTAGTGGCAAGTATAGATTTGGAGCAAGGCAGATCTGTTTGAATCCTGACTTTATCACTGACTCGCTATATGAACTTATGTAAATAAATTAGTCTTTCTGAGTCAGTTCAGATTCCCCCTTTGTAAAATGGGGGAAATGGTACCTACCTAATGTGTTACTGATGGTTTATTTCTCTATTTTTATTTTTTTCAAGTTCCAAAAAAACTTTATTACATACAGAGGGGAGGGGTTCAGTCCTTCTTGGATACCCTTTTCCTCATAGCTGCCAGGATGTTGCTTAGCTCCTCTCTCTTCCTTTGGCACGGATGTGTGTCCCTACCCTTTTCTTGATGAAGTTGAGAGTGCACTTGTCCTTGGAGACCTTCGGCAGCTCCATGGCTCACTGCTGGTATGGGGTGAAGCCGCACACCTCTCTGATCATGTCCCACATGAACTTGGTGTGCCTTGTGAGGCACTTGCTCATGTTCTTGGTCACCTTGTGGCCCTTGTTGAGACCCATGTCCACAAGGCAGCTCACAGCTGTGGCTGATTGTCCTCAATAACTCCTGCCTGTTACTGAAGGTTTAATACCAATGAGTGTAGGGGCACCTGGGTGGCTCAGTTGGTTAAGTGTCCGACTCTTGATTTTGGCTCCGGTTATGATCTCACAGTTCATGGGCTCATTCCCCACCTTGGGCTCTGTGCTGACAGCTCAGAGCCTGGAGCCTGCTTCAGATTCTGTGTCTCCCTCTCTCTCTGTCCCTCCCCTGTTCACGCTTGTCTCTCTCTCTCTGCTGCACACCCACTTGTGCTCTCTCTGTCTCAAAAATAAACATTAAAAAATTAAAACCAATGAGTGTAAAGGTCATATGGTGCTTCATACATAGTAATTGCTAAATTTCAGCTAGTAATTTTTGCTATTATTAGTGTGTACAGGAAATTATTCTTCAAGTAGATGTAGAGGAAACAAGAGTTATGATCTTAAAGCTGCACCCACATGTATGTTAGGAGCAGATTGTAACATAAAGGTATGAAAGACTCTTTGTCTCCCTAGCCCCCTTTTCTTTCAGGAAGACACATATCTATAGTCTATAAGTAGACAGTGAAGAACCAGGATGAAGTCCAGGAGCAGATGTTGGAAGCAACATTGGTCCCGTTAGGTCCTGACTGAGCTTAGCATGCTTAGGTGCGAGTGAGAGGGGCTGGCTCTCGCTTAAAGAATGGTGACTCCAAATTAGGTAACAATCATATTTTGCCAATAGTTAGGACCCCTGCTGTAAGTAGGTTTTCTCTTGATTTAGCTTCCCATGATGCCTAAGGAATAAAGAGAAGGCTTATTTGATATGCACACCAGGATGTATGCATGTGTTGGGTGGTGCTGAGTGTCTTTTAGTGGGACTCCTACTGTGATTGACTCCTTACAAATAAAATGTGCATGTAGCTTGGTTCCCTTTCCATGTCTCTGTAAAACAAGACAGATTCCAGTTCTTCTAGCCTGAGACCATGTCCCGGATGAGCTTCTGGTGTGTCACATCTGCCTCTCCGTGTGTCTATTTGCCTCTGTACTTGTCAGTGACATTCATCAGTGGAGGGAAATAGCTTTTGCAGTTGCAGATCTGTTGTTGAGTTTGGCCGGGCCTGGCTAAGTAGGTTATGCCTGGCTCAGGCTGGTCTTCTATGGAAGTAGAGTAGGTGGTATTCTTTGGATTGAGTTATCAAGGACCCATGTTAACATTTATTGCCTACTTTGTGCAAGATTCTGTACTAAATGTTAATAAATTATCTCCTTCCCAACCTCAGAAGACTATGAAGTAGGTGCTATTATTATCTAATTTTATAGATGAGAAAACTGAGGCTTAAGTGATTTATCCAAAGTTACACAGCTAAAAAGTGGCGTTCATTCATTCAATGAGGATTTTTTTGAGCAATCTCTATGCATTGAGTACTGTTCTAAGCGGTAGGGATATACCAGAAAACAAGAGAGACAAATACCCCTGACCTCATGGATCTTATATTTCTAATGGTAAAAAACAAAAATTGAAATATATGTTATATAGTGATAAGTGCTAAGAAGATATCTAAAACAGAGAAGGGTATAGGGAGTATGTATATAAGATTGCAGTTTATTGTTTATTTATTTAAAAATTTTTTTTTAATGTTTATTTATTTTTGGGAGAGAGACAGAATGTGAGTGAGGGAGGAGCAGAGAGAGAGGGGGACACAGAATCTGAAGCAGGCTCAGGCTTTGAGCTGTCAGCACATAGTCCGACGCGGGGCTCAAACTCACGAACCGGGAGATCGTGACCCAAGCTGAAGTCGGATGCTTACCGACTGAGCCACCCAGGTGCCCCATGATTGCAGTTTAGAGAAGGTGGTCAGAAAAGATGTCACTGACAAGGTGACATTCGAGCAGAGCTGTGAGGGACGTGAGAGAGTGAGCCATGAGAATATCTGCAAGGAGGAGAATTCCAGGCAAAGGGAACAGAAGTGTCAAAGGCCTTGATGCAGGAATATTCCTGGCATGGTGTAGGAACAACAAAGAGGTTAATAGGACTGGAACACAGTGAGCAGAAGGGATAGTAGGAGATGAGATAAGAGAAGTAACAAGGATCCAGGTTGTATAGGACCTTATAGCCATTGTAAAGATTTGACTTTTACTCTGAGACTAGAGAGTTTGGGCACAAGAGTGATATATATAGACTTTTCTTTTAATAGGATCCATCTATTATATTGAGAATAAACTGGGGTTAAACAGGTATAGCAAGGAGGAAGAATACATTAAGTGATTTGTCAAAAGATTAATCTTTTTTTAAATGAACACTTTTTATTTAAAAAATTTTAATGTTTATTTTTAAGAGAGAGAGACAGAGCGTGAGTGAGCAGGGGAGAGGCAGAGAGAGAGGTAGACACAGAATCCAAAGCGGGCTCCAGGCTCTGAGCTGTTAGCACAGAGCCCTATGTGGGGCTCAAACCCACAAACTGAGATCATAATCTGAACCAAAATCAAGAGTCAGATGCTTAACCAACTGAGTCACCTAGGCGCCCCACAAAAAATTAAATCTTTGAGTTCAACTCAATAAACACTGAATACAGGAGTGCCTGGGTAACTCAGTCAGAAAAGCATGTGCCTCTTGATCTTGCAGTTGTAAGTTCAAGCCCCATGTTGGGTGTAGGTATTACTAAAAAAATTAAGGAGCATCTGCGTCGCTCAGTTGGTTAAGTGTCTGACTCTTGATTTCAGCTCAGGTCATGATCTCACGGTTTGTGAGATTGAGCCCCATGTCGAGTTCTGCACTGACAGTGCAGAGCATGGTTGAGATTCTCTCTCTCCCTCTTTCTCTGCTCCTCCCTGACTCATGCATGCACAGGCACACTCTTTCTCTCTCCTTCAAAATAAATAAGCTTTTGGTGCCTGGGTGGCTCAGTCGGTTAAACGTCTGACTCTTGATTTCAGCTCAGGTCATGATCTCAGTTTGTGAGATAGAGCCCCGCATTAGGCTTTGTGCTGGCAGCACAAGGCTGCTTGGGATTCTCTCTCTAACCCTCCCTGCCCTACCCCCCACCCCCAAATAAATTAAGAAACTTAAAAAAATAAATTAAAAAAAATTAAACACTGAATAAAGGGCTGGATCTAGTATTTGTGGAGTCTGAGCCTTTATACAATTTGGGGGGCCATCTTAAAGAATTCAAAAATAGGTATATATGTGAGTTATTTATTTTTAAAATTAAATTAAAAAATTTTTTTAGAGAGAGCAAGTGCGTGAGCGAGTGAGAGGGGCAGAGGGAGAGAGAGAAATCTTAAGCAGGTTCCATGCTCAGTGCGGAGCCTGATGTGGGGCTTGATCCCATGACCCTGGGATCATGACTTGAGCCAAAATCAAGAATTGGACACTCAACTGACTAAGCCACCCAGGCACCCCACATTTTTTAAATTAAAAAAAAGGAGGAGGGGCACCTGGGTGGCTCATTCGGTTGACCATCTGACTCTTGATTTCAGCTCAGGTCTCTTGGTTTGTGAGATTGAGCCCTGAATTGGGCTCTGCATTGACAGTGACAGTGCAGAGCCTGCTTGGGATTCTCTTTCTCCCTCTCTCACTGCCCCTCCCCTGGTTGTACTCTCTCTGTCTATTTCAAAATAAAAATAAACATTAAAAAAAAAGAAGGGACTGGGAAAGGCTCTATGCAACTAAGGGACTCTAAAGCATTAAGCTTCATTCACTTCACAAGTATGTCTGCCTCTGAGTGAATTACTGTGTATCCGACTCTATGCTAGGCCCTGGGAGCAGAGGGATGGATAAATCACGGTGATTAAATTGAACACCTGGACTATTGGAAAGCCTTCTCTCTGACTTTCCATATCTCCTTTTCTTCAATCAACCCAGCATACAACTGAAGATTTATTTTCCTAAATCACTGCTGTATCACTATGGTACTCCTCATTCTAAAAGCCTCTCATTGACTTTCCATTGCTTGAAGCAGTTCTTATATTCTATCAGGCATCAGAATCACTTGATGAGGTCTGTGTGTGTGTGTGTGGGGGGAATGCTTGTTCAAAATACAGGTTCCCTGGCCCCAGCCCTAAACCTGCTGAATCAGAGTCATTGGACTTCGGGCCTGTAGTTCATTTTAAACACTCTCTCCAGGTGATTCTGATGTGGGTGGCTACACTTTAGTAGTAGCTAATGTGCTGAGGCCAAAGCTCCTTAATATGGGATATCATCCATAGTCTTGACCGACTTGTATCCTTCTTATTCTTCAACATAGACCATCCATTCTAGCCATTGTTTCTCAAGCATGCTTGACACATTTCTGACTCTTTAGAATCTTTGATCACTTTGCTCCACCTGGCTGAAATGCCCTTTCTTTCCTTACTGCCTCTCCAAATATTAGCCATTTCTTAAGTCCTAATTCAGGTTTAGTCTCTTTCTTGGTGCCTTCTCTGACCCAACAGCCCATAGCCTTCACATTCCCAGGGTACTCACCAGCAACCTTGTCATGTTTATTGCATTATTATATTTCTTAGGTCTGTTAGCTCAACTAGGCCATAAATTCCCTCAATGTAGGGTCCATTCCTTTACCTTTTTGTATCTCCCAAGCGCCTTTCCCAGTACTGAGCAGGCAGAAAAACAAAAGGAGGAGGCAGGAAAGAGTGTTTATGCTCATAATGGAGCATATTTCTTGTCCTTTATATTCTCATTTAGTAGAGCATAACAAATTCCCAAACAACTACTTTTCAATGAACAACGCAGATTTGGTTCATAAATACAGGTTCCAAAAATACATTGAAGATAAAACCTCTTTGGCTCAGATTCTCCTGTCGCAGGAAGGTATTCAGTGATATACTACTGGATACCGGCTGCTATTTTAGTAAATATTTCAGGAATCAATTTATTCTGTGCTGTGATTTTTAAATTTTTATCCAAGGTTGTTGTATTTCATGTTTTGTTGCTCTTGAAGGAGTTTATCTGCATGCTGAAACTGTGTACTTCTAGGCTATTGGAAAAGAAACTCTATCACCAAAGTATATCTAGAGGTTGCATTGAGGTTTACTAATGATTATGACATTATACTTATCAAGGTTTAAGACAAGAGGATGGTTCCAGAGTCACTCTCCCATTAGTGTGTTCACACAAGAATGAGTATAATGTCTACATTTTTTAAAGGAGGGCAAACAGGCATAGGTTAATAAGACATGGTCAGATGGGGCATCTGGGTGGCTCAGTCAGTTAAGCCTCCGACTCTTGGTTTTGGTCATGATCTCATGGTTTGTGAGATTGAGTCCTGCGTCAGGCTCTGTGCTACAGCATGGAGCCTGCATGGGATTCTCTCTCTCCCTCTCTCTCTGCCCCTTCCCCCCTCAAAATAAGTAAATAAACATTAAACAAAAGAAAAGAAAAGAAAAAGCCATGGTCAGGCAGTGAGATTGTAATCTTGCTGAAAATTGAGTTTATGGAGCCTTGTTTTTTCTATTTCTATTGTTTAGTATATTGAGTTTCAAACTGTTTTCCAGAGTCTTAGGGTTCTACAGAGTTACTCTGATGTCCACTGAGAGCTAGGGTCTGGTGCTTAGGGCTGATATTGTTGTAAGAAACAGAGAAGTATTCAAATTCCATTTGGCTTCTGCCTTCGTCCCAAAGGGTAGAACTCTGCATGGTAAGAATGAATCCAATGTCAAGATAAAAGTTGAGCTTGTGACCTCAAGTCTCTTGGCACAGTTTATATCCTAGGGGACTGATCACAGATGGCATTATAGCACTGCTGTTTAGGAATCTTTAAGGAATCATGAAAATGGACTTACTTCCCAGTAAGGAAACTGGGAGAGGAACAGATACTGTTCTGATTTTCAAAATGGAAGAAGGTAGAGTCTGTGAACTATATAGACTCATAAACTCAACTTTATTTTTTAATAAGTGAACTCGACACCTAACATGGGGCTTGAACTCACAACCCTGAGATCAAGAGTCACATGCTCTACCCACTGAGCCAGCCAGGTGCCCCAAGACTGATAAACTCAACTTTTATTATTTCTGTTTTCAATGTCATTGACTTCCACTATTTATTTCCTTCCCTTTGCTTGCTTTGAGTTTGTTTTTAGTTTCTTTTTTTAATGTTTTATTATTTGTTTTTGAGAGAGAGTGTGTGAGCCGAGGAGGGGCAGAGAGAGAGAGAGAGGGAAATAAAGGATCTGAGGCATGCTTTGTGCTGTTAGCAGAGAGCCCCATCCATGCTGGGCTCAAACTCACAAACTGTGAGATCATGACCTGGGCTGAAGTCAGACACTTAAATTGACTGAGCCATCCAGGTGCCCCTGTTTTTAGTTTAAGTCAGGCCTTTAGGTTATTGAGACTTTTTCTCTTTTCTTTTTGTTTTTTTTTTCTAAATTTTAATTTATTTATTATTATTTTTTAAATTTTTGACAGAGAGTGAGAGCAAGAGAGCATGAGCAGGGGAAGGGCAGAAGGATAGAGACTGTTAAGCAGGCTCCATGCCCAGAGCAGAGCCCAGTCTCACGACTGACCCTGAGATCATGACCTGAGCCAAAATCAAGAGTCAGACAGCTTAACCCACTAAGCCACCCAGGTGTCCCTTCTCTTTTCTAATATAAGCATTTAATCCTATAAATTTCTTTTTAGCACTTCTTTAGCTATATCCTTCAATGTCTGATATGTTTATTTTTATTTTCAATCAATTCAGTGTATTATTTTAATTTCTTTAAGACTTATTCTTTGCCTTAAGGATTATTTAGATTTTGATTTGTTTCCAAGGGTTTGGAGATTTTCCTGTTATCTGTTATTGACTTTGTTTATTGGTATATGTTCCATGTGCATGTGAAAAGAATGTGTATTCTGCTGTCGTTGACTGGTGTGTTCTATAAATGCCATTTAGACCCTGTCAGTTGATGGTGTTGTTGAATGCTATATGCTTGTTGATTTTCTGCCTAGTTCTGTCAGTTTTTGAAACAAGAGTTTTGAAGTCTTCAATTATAGTTTTTTGTCTGTTTCTCCTTTCATTCTATCAGTATTTGCTTCATATATTGTGCAGCTCTGTTGTTCGGGGCATAAACAATGGGAATGTGTTATGTCATTTTAATAGACTGACACTTTCATTATATAATGTCCTCTCCCTCTTTATCTCTGATAATTTTCATTGCTCTGGTCTACTTTATTTGATATTAATATAGCCACACTTGCTTTTCTTTGTTTAATATATGAATGATATAACTTTTTCTAGCCTTTTACTTCCAATATGCGTATATTTTGATATTTGAAGTTTCTTTTATAAGCATATCATTGTGTCATATTTGGAAACTATTCTGCTACTTTGTCTTTTAATTTGTGTATTTAGACTGTATACATTTAATGTAATTATTGATATGTTAGGGCTTAAGTGTAACATTCTTTGTTTTCTGTTCTCTCTGTTCTTCACTTTTGTGTTTATTTTTCCTTCATTCTTTTGATTTCCTCATACCTTCTTTAGAATTCCATTTTGATTTATCTATATATTTTTTACAACTTTATTGAGACATAATTCACATACCAAACAATTTGGCCACTTAAAGTACACAACTCGATGGTTTTTAGTATATTGAATTGTGTAATCATCACCACAATCTTTATCACCCAAAAAGAAACCCTGCAACCCTCTAAGCAACCACAAATCTACCTTTCTCTCTCTCTTTCTTTCTCTCTCTCTCTCTCTTTCTTTCTCTCTCTCTCTCTTTCTCTCTCTCTCTCTCTCTCTCTCTCTCTCTCTATTTTGGACATTTTGTGAATGGAATATTATATTATGTGGTCTTTTGTGACTGCCTTTACTTAGCATGTTTTCAAGCGTCATCTGTGTTGTAACATGTATCGGTACTTCATTCTTCTTATGGTTGACTAACATTCCATTAGACAGAGATACAATATTTGTTTATCCCTTCATCATTTGATGGACATTTGAGTAGATTCTGCCATTTGGCTATTACAAATAATGCTGCTATGAACTTTTGTGCACAAGTTTTTGTGTGGATGTGTTTTCACTTCTCTTGGGGATATATCTAGGAGGAGTAGAATTGCTTGGTCAAATGGTAACTTTATGCTTAACTTTTTGAGGAATTTCCAGATTGTTTTCCAAAGTGGCTACACAGTTTGATATTCCCACCAGCAGTGCATAAGGGTTATGGCTTTATATCCTCACCAAACTAACTCTGATTATCCTTTTTCTTTTTGTATAACCATCCCAGTAGGTATGAAGTGGTATCTCATTGTGATTTTTATTTATATTTCCCTGATAATGAATGACATTGAACATTGCTTCGTGTGTTTATTGTCCATATCTTTGGGGAAATGTCTGTTTAGATAATTTGCTGATTTTAAAAATTGGGTTGTCATTTTATTATTGTGTTTTAATCATTCTTTATATATTCTAGGTATGAGTCCCTTATTAGGTATATGATTTATAAAAATTTTCTCCCTTTCTGTGAGTTGTCTCCACTTTCTTGATAGAATCCTAAGAAACAAAAGTTTCTTAAAATTTTTTATGACATTTAAGTTACTTGTTTTTCTTATGTTGCTTGCATTTTTGGTGTCATATCTAAGATTCCACTGACAAATCCATATTCTATTTTCTGAGAGTTTTATAGTCTTGACTCTTTAAAAAAATGTTTATAAGTTTATTTATTTTGAGAGAGAGAGAATGAGAGAGAGTGTGTGTGAGCAGGAGTTGGGGGGCAGAGAGAAAGGGAAGGAGAGAATCCCAAGCAGGCTCCTCACTGTCAGCACAGAGCCTGATGTGGGGCTCAGTCTCACGACCCTGAGATCATGACCTGAGCTGAAATTAAGAGTCAGCCACTTAACCACCTGAGCTACCCAGGCGGCCCTATGGTTTTGACTCTTATATTTGGGTTTTTATTCATTTTGAATTTTTGTATGTTGTGTGACATACAGATCCAACCTCATTCTTTTATATGTGGCTATCAAGTTGTCCAAGCACCATTTATTGAAAAAACTGCTCTTTCCCATCGAATTGTATTGGTGTGTCTATTGAAAATCAACTGACCATATACATGGGCTTTTTTCTAGACTCTCAATTATATCCCACTCATCTATACGTCTATTCTTATGCCAGTACCATGCTGTCTAGATTACTGTTGTTTTGTAGTAGATTTTGAACTCAGGAAATTTTAAGTCCAACTTTTGTTCTTTTCTAAGGTTATTTTGGCTATTGTGGGTTCCTTGAGTTTCCATAGGAATTTTAGGATCGGTTTGTTAATTTCTAGAACATAGCCAGTTGGTATTTTGATATAGATTAAATGGAATCTTTAGGTCAATTTGGGGAGTACTACTATCTTAACAATATTATGTCTTCCAATCTGTGATGGCTAATTTTATGCATCAATTTGGCTAGACCACAGTACCCAGATATTTGGTCAAATATTAGTGTGGATGTTGCTGGGAAGATATTTTTTAGATGCTCTCCATAATGTGGATGGACTTCATCTAATCAGTTGGAAGGTTTAAGAGAAAAAAGACTGACCTCCGCACAAGAAAGGATTCTGTCTGCTGACTGCCTTCAAACTCAAGCATCCCTTCTTCCCTGGGTGCCCAGCTAGTTTTGCATTTCTTTTATTAAAATTATTCCTAAATGTTGTGTTCTTTTTGATGCTATTTTAAATGGAATTGTTTTCTTAATTTCATTTTCATATTGGTCATTGAAAATGTATAGAAAGACAATTGATTCTTATATATTTGTCTTCTGTTTTGCAGCCTTGCTTAACTCATTTATTAATTCTTACAGTTTTTCAAAAATGGATACTTTTGGGAGGTACCTGGGTGGCTCAGTTGGTGACGTGTTGGACTCTTGATCTCAGCTCAGGTCTACTTAAAAAAATTGGTTCTTGTATATGCTAACTAATTTGGATGTAAATTAAAAAATAAAATTAATTTAAAAAATGGGTTCTTTTGGGGCGTCTGGCTCACTCACTCAGTAGAGCATGTGACTCTTGATCACAGGGTTGTGAGTTTAAGTCCCACCCATGTTGGGTGTGGAGCCTACTCAAAAAAATGGATTCTTTAGGATTTTCTACATACCAGATGATGTCTTGTGTGAATAGAGATAGTTTTACCTCATCCTTCCCAATCTAGATGTCTTTTATTTCATTTTCTCGACTAGGTGTCCTGGTTAGAAACTCCAGTAAAAATTTTGAATAGAAGTGGTGAGAGCAGACATTCTTGTCTTGTTACTAGTCTTAGAGGGAAAACACCCATCTCTTACCATTAAGTAGGATGTTAGCTATAGGTGTTTTGTAGATGCTTTTTATCAGACTGATGGTTCCCTTCTATTCCTAGTTTGAGTATTACTGATATGAAAAGGTGCTGGAGTTTCTCAGATGTTTTATCTGCATCTATTGAGATGATCCGTGGGTTTTTTGTTTTTTAATTCTGTTCACATGGTATATTATATTCATTGATTTTTTTTCCAAGTTAATATACCCTCGTGTTCATGGGATAAATCCCAGCTAGTCGTGGTGTATAATTCTTTCTATATGTTGATGGATTTGGTTTGCTAGTATTTTGTTGAAGATTTTTGAGTCTGTATTCTTAAGAGATACTGGTATGTAGATTTTTTTTCACATCATGTCGTCGTCTGATTTTAGCACCAGTGTAACAAGGGACTCATAGAATGAGTTGGAAATGTTCCCTCTTCTTTTTTGGGGGAAAATTTTTCAAGAATCAACATTAATTCTTTAAGTATTTGGCAAAATGTACCTGTAAAGTCACCTGGTCCTGGGCTTTTTCTTTGTTGGGAAGTGTTTGATTACTGATTCAGTTTCTTGTTAAAAGTCTACTCATATTTTTGTTTGTTGTTGAATCAGTTTTGCTCATTTGTGTTCCCTAGCAATGTATCCATTTCATTCGTTATCTAATTTATTGGCCTGCAATTTTTTTATAATTGTTTTTATTTCTATAATGTCTATTAGCTTCATAATTGTTTTTATCTCCGCAATGTCTCTTAGCTTGGGCTGTTATAGCAAAGTACCATAGACTGGGTGGTGTATACACAACAGACATTTATTTCTCACAGTTCTTGAGGCTAGAAGTCTGAGATAAGGAGGCCAAACATAGTTGAATTCTGGAGAGGCCCTCTTCTTGGTTGTAGACTGCTGTCTTCTCATGGTGATCTCACATGGCAGAAGTGGGCAGGGAAGCTCTCTGAGGTCTCTTTTATAGGGACACTAATTCCACTCATGAGAGCTCCCAATGACCCCACCTCCAAATATCATCATGTTGGGGATTAGGTTTCCGAATAGGAATTTGGAGGGGAACACAAACATTTAGTCTCTAGCAGCTACCTTTTTTATTTCTGATTCTAGTAATTTGAGTCTTATGTCTTTTTTTTCTTGATCAGTCTAGCTAAAGGTTTGTCAATTTTGTTGATCTTGTCAGAGAACCAAATCTTGGTTTCATTGATTTTTCTTTATTGTTTTTCTATTTTCTATTTTACCTTTGATCTAATCTTTATTATTTTTTTAACCTCTGTTTGCTTTAGGTTTAGTTTGCTCTTCTGTTCCCAGTGCCTTGAGGTGGAAGGTTAGCTTATTGATCTGAGATCTATCTTTCTTTCTTTCTTTCTTTCTTTTTTTTTTTTTTAAAAAAAAGGCATTTATAGCTATAAAATCCTGTTAAGCACTGTTTTTACTGGATCCTGTAAGGTTTGGTATTTGTGTTATCATTTTCATTTATCTCAAAGTACTTTCAAATTTCCCTTATGATTTCTTATTTAACCTATTGATTATTTAGGAGTGTGGTGTTTAATTGTACGTGTTTGTGAACATACCAAATTTCCTTCTGTTATTGATTTACAGTTTTGTTCTTTTGTGGTTGAAGAGCGTACTTTGTATGATTTCTGTCCTCCTAAAGGTACTGAGACTTGTTTTATGGCCTACCATTTGGTTTACTGTGGAGAGCATTCCATGTGCACTTGAGAAGAATGTATATCTTGCTGTTCTTGGGAGGCATGTTCTATATATGTCCATTAGGTATAGATATTTTATAGTGTTATTCAGTTCTTCTATTTCCTTGTTAATATTTTGTCTTGTTGTATCCATTATTGAATATGGATTTTTTGCTCTCTAAGTATTATTGTAGAATCGATTGTTTATTAATTTCTGTCAGATTTTGCTTCATGTAATTTGGTGCTCTATAATTGAATGTGTAGGTTTATACTTGTTATATAATCCTGATGGATTGTCCCTTTTATCACTGGAAAATATCCCTCTTTATCTCTAAAAGCACTTTTTTGTTTTAAAGTGCATTTTGTTTGATATTAGTATAGCCATTCCAGCTTTCTTACTATTGCTGTCTGCAGGATAGATTTTTCCCCATCCTTTTACTTTCGATCTATTTGTATCTATTTTTAAGTAAAAAAATTTTTATGTTTTATTTTTTTATATTTGAGAGAGAGAGAGAGAGAGACAGGGACAGAGTGCGAGCAGGGGAGGGGCATAAAGACAGAGACAGAATCTGAAGCAGACTGCAGGCTCCGAGCTGTCAGCACAGAGCCCGATGCGGGCCTCGAACTCATGAGCAGCGAGATCATGACCTGAGCCAAAGTCAGTTGCTTAGCTGCCACCCAGGCGCCCCATCTGTTTATATATTTGAATAGTAAGTGTGTGTCCTGTAGATGGCATACAGGTAGAGCTTGATTTTTATACATTTTGATAAACTCTGCCTTTTAATTATGTTGTTACTAATATAATTTTGTTTATACTATTTTTACTTTTTTGTTTTCTATATGTCCCATGCCTTTTTGTTACTCTTTCTCATGTACTGCTTTCTTTTGCTTTAAGTGAATATTTTCTAACGTACAATTTTAATTTAACTTTTCCATTATAGTTTTGAATTATTTCCTTCGTCGTTCCTTCATGGTCCCTTAGGCTTACCATATATATCTTATCAAAATTTGCTTCAGATTTATGCTAATTTAGTTCCAATGAGACACAGAAAGGTTACTCCTGTGTACCTCTGTTCCCTTTTTCCTCTTTTTGTGATGTTATTGTACATGTATTATATATGTTAAAGGCACAATAACATAGTGCTATAATTACTACTTCATACAATTTTATATATTTTAAAGAAACAGGAGCAAGAGGAACATGTATATATATGTTTAGCTTTTGTTATATTGACCTTATTTCCCATTTCTGGTTTCTTCATTTATTTCTGTTGATCCACATTACCATGTAGTACAGCTCTGATCCCTACCACCTCCCCTGCGTTATTGGCAAACCTATTACATTTCTATATATTGTAGGCCCTTCAGTGCAATTATACGTATATTTTTAATTGTTTTTTTAAGTTGGTCAAGAGACAAAAGGAAAGAAATATGCATTTATACTGTCTTTTATAATGACATATAATTAACTTTACAAGTAGTTTTTGCTTTTTTTTTGCTTTTTTATTTGAAATACTGTCTGGGTCACTTGCTTTCAGCCTAGTATTTCTTATAAGGTAGGTCCGCTAAGCAACAAATTCTCTCATATTGTGTTGATCAAGGAATGTCTTTATTTCACATTTATTATTCAGAGATAGCTTTGAGGGATATAGGATTCTTGGTTGATAGTTTTTTGTTATTATTTTGGCACTTCGAATATGTTTCTCTCCTGCCTTCTGTCCTCCATTGTTTCTGATGACAAGTCAGCTATTCATTTTATTGGGATTTGTTTATAAATGACTCTGTTTTCTTGTTGCTTTCATGATTTTCTCCATGTCTTTTGGCTTTCAGCATTTTTATTATAATGTATCTTTCTGTGGATCTGGTTGCTTTTATTGTATTTGAAATTCATTGAGCTGTTTAGATGTATAAAGTTTTTCATCACATTGGAAAATATTCAGCAATTATATCTTTGAATATTTTTTCTGCACCTTAATCTCTTCCCTTCTGGCACTTCTGTTACATGCACATTGTGTACTTTGCAGGTCCCATATTTCTCTGAAGCTATTTTTTTAATGTAATCTTTATACCCAATGTGGGGCTCAAACTCACAATCCTGAGATTGAATCACATGCTCTACCAAGCTAGCCAGGCACCCCGACACTGCAGCTTTTATTTTCTTTTTTCCTCTGTGTTATTTTGATTTTTGATTACATAATATCTATTTTCATACTTGCTATTTCTTTTCTTTTCTTTTCTTTTCTTTTCTTTCTTTCTTTCTTTCTTTCTTTCCTTCCTTCTTTTCTTTCTTTCTTTCTTTCTTTCTTTCTTTCTTTCTTTCTTTCCTAACTCTTTTGGCAATTCAAATTAACTGTGGAGCCCCTCTAGTAAATTTTTCTTTTAAGTTATGATACTTTAGGCTTCTGAATTTCCATTTGGTTCTTTTTTTATAGTTTTAACCTTTTTTAAAAAAGTTTTTATTTATTTATTTTGAGGGACAGACAGAGAGCACGAGCTGGGGAGGGGCAGAGAGAGAAGGAGAGAGAGAGAATCCCAAGCAGGCTCCACACTGTCAGCACAGAGCCCCACGTGGGGCTTAAACTCACCAACCGTGAGATCATGACCTGAGCCGAAATTAAGAGTCTGAAGTTAATTTAACCAAGTGAGCTACCCAGGCGACTCTATAGTTTCTGTCCTCTTATTGATGGTCCTGACTTAATGAGACATTGTCACCATACCTTTACTTATTTAAGCATGATATTTTTATACTGCTTTGAATATGTTTCTCTTGGCCACTTTGAAATCTTTGTCCATTAAATATGATGTCTGTCCATTCTCAGCCAATTTCTGTTGCCCCCCATATATGGGTCAGACTTTGCTGTTTCTTTGCATGTCTTGTAATTTTTTGTTGGAAATGGGACATTTTAGGTAACATGTTGTAGCAACTCTGGTTATAGGTTCACATTCCATCCCACCTGTGTGTATGTGGGGGTGTTTGTTATACTTATTTGTTTGTTTCTGGTAACTGGATCATTTATTTTAACTGGATCATTTTTAATGAAATGTATTTCCTCTCTATTGTATGCACTTCTGATAGGCACTTCTTGGAGGACACAGCATTGGGCATGTGCACAGTCACCTTAGAATGATAGTTGTTTGGCAGGGCTCTCTTTGTCTCTTTCCCTGAGCACGCCCACCTACTAAGTGCCACTAATTGCTGGCTGATCGTTCTATTATTTTCAACAATGTCCTGGAAAATAAATTGCCACACAGACTGGTTCAATTAAAATCAGATCCTTTGTGAGGACAGTTTTTTTTTTTTAACTCTTTTTTCTAGTCTTGTCCCTTCAACCTTTTTCTCTTTCCTTCCTCCCTTCTTCCCTCTGTTTTTGCCTCCCTTCCTCCTTCTAATTTTTTCCTCCAGCTTTACTGAGATATAATTGACATATAACAGTGTGTGAGTTTAAGGTGTACAACAAGATGAATTGATACATGTGTATTTATTAGAAAATTATAACTACAGCAGGGTTCATTAACACTTCTATCACTTCAAATTATCATATTTTGGTGTGGTGAGAACATTTAAGATTTATTCGCTTAGCAACTTTCAAATATATAATGTAGTATTGTTCACTACAGTCATCATGCTGTACATTAGATCTCCAGAACTTATTCATCTTAAAATTGAGTTTGTACCCTTCAACCAACACATTCCCATTTCTCCCACTGCTAGGACCCTGGCAAGAACCATTCTACTCTGTTGTATAAGTTTGGCTTTTTAGATTTCACATATAAGTGATATCATTCAGTATTTGTCTTTCTCTGACTTACTTCAGTTTGCATAATGCTTTCAAGGTCCAAATGTTGTTGCAAATGGCAGGCCTTTCTCCTTTCTGATAGCTGAATAATATTCCATCGTGTGTGTCTGTGTGTCACATCTTTTTCCGTTCATCCTTAGACATGTAGGCAGTTTCAATGTTGTGATTATTGTGAATAATGGTGCAATGAACATGGGAGTCCAGATATCTGAGATCCTAATTTCATTTCTTTTGGATATGCACCCAGAAGTGAGATTGCTGTGTCATGTGGTAGTTCTATTTTTAATTTTTTGAACAACCTCTGTATTTATTCCATAGTGTCTGTACCAATTTATTTACATTCCTACCAACAGTGCATGAAGGTTCTATTTTCTCCACATTCTTACTAACACTTATCTCCTGTCTTTTTGATAATAGCCATTCTAACAGGTGGTTTTCATTTGCATTTCCCTGATGACTAGTGATGTTTAGCCCCTTTCAATGTGCCTATTGGTCATTTGTGTATCTTCTTTGGGAAAATGTCTATTCAGTTCCTCTGGTCATTTTTAATTGGATTTTTAAGTTCCTTTTTGCTATTGGGTCCTTATATGGAGGAGTTCCTTATATGAGTTCCTTATAGGAGTTCCTTATATGTTTTGTATATTAATGCCTTATCAGATAGATGGTTAGACAGATAGATATTTTCTCCTATTTCATAGGTTGCCTTTTCATTTTACCGATTGATTATTATTATTATTTATTTATTTTGCAGTGCAGGGCTTTTTAGTTTAAATCCTGCTTGATGATTTTTTTGCTTTTGTTGCCTGTGCTTTTGGCATCACATCCAAAAAATCATTGCCAAGACCAATGTTAAGGAGCTTTCTTCCTATGCCTTTTTCTAGGGGTTATAATGTTTCAGGTGTTATATTTATGTCCTTAAAATATTTTGAGTTTGGGGCGCCTGAATTGATCAGTCAGTTGAGTATCCAATTCTTGGTTTCGGCTCAGGTCATGATCTTGCAGTTCATGAGATGGAGCCCCACATCTCTCTCTCCCTCCCTCTCTGCCCCTCCCCCACTCATGCTACCTCTCTCTCAAAATAAATAAACTAAAAAAAATATTTTGAGTTAATTTTTGTTAGTGGTATAAGACTGGAGCTCATTCTTTTGCATGTGATTATCCAGTTTTCCAAACACCATTTGTTAAAGAGACTATCATTTCCCCCTTGTCTATTCGTGGCTCCCTTGTCACATATTTGTTAACCATATATGAGTGGGTTTATTTTGGGGCTTTTAACTGTGTTCCATTGGTGTATGTGCCTGTTTTTATGCCAGTACCATACTGTTTTGATTACTATAGCTTTGTAATATAGTTTGGAATCAGGAATGTGATGTCTCCAGCTTTGTTCTTTCTCAAGATTACTTTGGCTATTCAGGGTATTTTGTGGTTCCATATGAGTTTTAGGACTGTTTGTTCTACTTCTGTGAAAAATGGCATTGGAATATTGGTAGAGATTGCATTGAATCTACAAATGACTTTGGGTAGTATGGAAATTTTAATAATATCCTTCCAAGGGGCACTTGGGTGGCTCAGTCGACTGGTTGAGCATCTGACTTCAGCTCAGGTCATGACCTCGCGGTCTGTGAGTTCAAGCCCTGCGTCGGGCTCTGTGCTGACAGCTCAGAGCCTGGAGCCTGCTTCGAATTCTGTGTCTTCCTCTCTCTGCCCCTCCCCTGCTCATGCTCTGTCTCTCTCTCTCTGTCAAAAATAAACATAAAAAAATTAAAAAAATAATATCCTTCCAACTATGAACATGGGATATCTTTCCAATTATTTACACTTTCTTCAATTTCTTAAATCAATGTCTTACTGTTTTCACAGTATAAATCTTCACTTCTTTGGTTAAATTTATTCCTAATTTTCTTGTTCTTTTGAGAATATAAATGTGATTTTTTAAAATTTCTTTTTCAGACAGTTCATTATTAGTGTAGAGAAACTTGAGGAAAAGGAAGGTCTATTGTATTACCAAAGTTTTTACTCTTCCCATTATACTTTATTTCTTCCTAATGTTTCAAGATTCCTTCTCTTATTATTTACTTCCTGTTTCATTAATTGCCTTTAGCCATTCTTTTAGGGTAGGTCTTCTGGTGACAAATTCTCTTAATTTCCCTTCATCTAAGATAGTCTTGATTTCTCCTTTTTCCATAAAGAATATTTTCACTGCATATGGAATTCTGGGTTGATATTTCTTTGCTTAGCATTTAAAAATAGTGTGCCACTTCCTTCTGGCCTCAAGGTAGAGTCATAAGTAGGAGTTGTGTAGAGAAGGTTGTACTTCTCCTGAACTTGTATTGGAAATCTGCTGTAATTTGCATTAGTTTCCCCTGGAAATAAAGTGTCATTTATCTCTTGCTACTTTCTAGATTTTCTTTGCTTCTAATTTTCAGCAGTTTGATTATAATGTATTGTGACATGAATTTCTTTGGGTCTATCCTGTTTAAGGTTTGCTCAGCTTCTTGCATTTGTAGGTTTATGTCTTTTGGCAAATTTGGGGAATTTTCAGCCATTATTTATTTTTACTTATTTGTTTGTTTGTTTGTTTTATAGTTAGCTTTATACCTAACATGTGGCTTGAACTCATGACCCCAAGATCAAGAGTCCCATACCCTACCGACTCAGCCAGCCAGGGACCCCTCAGCCATTATTTCTTTGAGTACTACTTTAGTGTCATTCTTTCTTATAACCTGATAGGAATCTGATGGCATGGATGTTAGATCTTTTGTTAAAGAACATCAGATCCCTAAGTATCTTTTTTCCATCTATTTTTTTCTGTTTTTCAGAAAGAGTAATTTCTCTTCTTTCTTCCTTCTTTTTATTTCTTTCTTTCTCTTCTTTATTTCTTTCCTTCTTTCCTTTCTTCTTCTTCCTCTTCCTCTTCCTCTTCATTTCTAGTTGGTTTTAATAAATAGCAGTACCATATCACATACTACACCAGTTCAGGGTGAGAATTTTTTAATAAACCTTTTCTAATATTAAAACTGCTTCCTTTCATATCATCCTAAGTTCTACCCAAATTGAAGGAAGAGTAGCTGGATGGGCCCTAAGTTTCCTGGGGGAAATCTACATTGACATGTTCTCTCTTTGTAAGGTGATAAAACAGGAAGAACAAGTTCTAGCCCCCAAAGAAAGGACTAAGAAGCAATAAATATGTTGCTCCATCCTTATGAGGCCTGCCTGAGCTTAAAAAGGAACTATACCCTTAACACACAAGTGTTTTTCACCATGACAGGGGCTCCTATTGTTTCTTGCAGCAGAGAGCCCTGGGCTGCTCCTTGAGCCTCTACCCTCTCTAACACCAGCAGTAGTGAGCTAGGGCATGGATGGCCTCAGTCATCTTGTTCATGTCATACTTCTTGATCATAGTGCCCTGGTTGTGAAAAGCCTCCAGCAGCTCATGTGATGACCTCTCTGGCATCAGCATCCTCCAGTGCTTCTCCCTGCACTCAGTAATCATCCACTTCATGGCCAGGAAGTGGCGACGCCGGTCAGCCAGTAGCACAGGGACCTGGTAGAAATGGCCACCTCTGAGGATGGGTACCAGCCCAATCACAGGCTCACAGTTCTCCAGTGCTTGGTGGAAGATGGTGTAGGGGTTGCGTTTGATGGCTGCCTGTTCTGCAGAAGCATGGTACTTCTCAAAATGCTTCCTTTCACAGCTTCCAGAGTTTGCATCATGAAGGATGTGGCCAGTACTTTGTTTCTGCCTTTCATCATCATGTTGGAGGATTTGCTGATCACTGGGTCTTCAAACACAGAGCTTGTTTTCATCGCTGGGGCAGCTTTGATAAGCTGAGTCTTCCTGAGTTCCTGCTCATACTTCTCAGAGTGGGCAATTTCTACTGTCCTATGTTTACATCTACTCATTCTTTCCCTTATCAACTCTGTTCTGCAGTTGGCCCCTTCTAGCAATTTTTCATTTTGGTTTATATTTTCAGTTCTAAAATTTGATTTTTCTTTATGTCTTTTATTTCTTTGCTTGGACATTATTTGATGGGAACTCTGGGACTTTCTATATTTTCATTTTCTTCAAGCTTTTACATAATTTTTCATCGAAGCACCATGATGACTAAAATCCTTGTCACATAATTCTGTTATTTGTAACTTCTTGTTTTCATCTGATGATTTTCTTTTCCTCACTCATATTGAGATTTTCCTGATTCTTAGTATGATGAATGATTATTTTTAGTGTGTCCTGGCAATTGGGGCTATTATGTTACGAGACTGTGGATCTTATTAAACATTCATAGGACTCTGTAGTCACCACAAAAGAATCGGAAGTGGTATATTGCTTCATTACTGCCAATTAGGGATGCAAGTCGATGTTTTCTACTAGGCCACCTTTGACATTCCATGGGGAAGAGCCTCTTTTTATTTTGGGGCAGAGACAAAATTTCAAGTCTTTACTAGGCCTCTGCTGATATCATCTTGGTTAGGAGGAGAAAGAATGCCTCATTACTGCACCTGACATGGCCTCCACTATCACCATGGAATGGGGGGCCTCCTTACCACTGGGTCAAAATGAAAGTTCTGGCTATCTACTCTGCCTTTTTTGCACCACCCTGATATAGGGGAAGAGATGACTAGTTATGGCTTTGTAAAGGTAGACGTCTAGGTTTCCTACCTGGCTTATTCTGTCATGGGTTGAGTTGCAACCACAATTTTTATTCCATAGTGTTTGGCTGGAGTAAGGTGATTATTATCTAAACGTTTTCTGTCTTACTGGACTGCCTTTATCCTGGTCCTTTGGCTAGAGAGAACAAGTTTTACTTAAAGCATGTTTAGACTGCATTCATGGGTGTGTCCTGGTTACAAGCTTCTAATGTACCCAATCCAGGATATTAGGCAAAAGGGAAATCCAGGGAATTTAACACTATGCCATTCCTTGAGTCTCAAGGTCCTTACCTGGTCTTTCTTCTCTCCACCTTTCAGAGTCACCTTATGTGTTTATATATAATATTCGGGGTTGTTAATTATACTTAGTGAAAGGAATTATGGAGAAGTACATTTCCTCTTCCATCTTATCATAGAACCAGAAGTCCAGGGAATACTTAGATATAGCCATTTTAGGTACTGGCGATAGTTTGATGCAGCTATTTTGATATAACATTAGAACAATCATGTTAAAACACAAGAATACTTTTATTGCTAGGTAATAAATATTCTTGTTACTAGGTAATAGTCATTCCTGCCTCTCACTTCATCTATCCCTGACCTCCTTGGAAGTGGGAGCTCCTTTATCTCTTTGAAGGAAAGCGGAACTTCCTAGGATTAATGGACTCTCTAATTCTGGTAGGAGGTTGCAGAAGAGGCTTTGTGTTGGATCTCAACCCCTGACTCCTCCTGAGGTCGTACCCATTAATGGATTTTATGATTACCTCTGGAGAAAAGATATGGCACTTTATACCAAGGTGAAATAGAAACAGAAATTAGAAGCCTATAGCATCTGAGTTATCCTTGCAACAAATGAAGACTTAGCTCTTGTACTTTATCCTAAAGTAGTTTTTGTTAGAGTGGAAATAGATACAGTGATTAGCTTTGAGGTCAATAATAGTAAACTGTAGTCCAAGGACAAAAGTTACTGAAATGTAACTGGCAGACTTTATGACCACAGCAAGGTAACCTAGGGGTATATGGTTTGCTACTTTCCTGGAAATGCAATCACTTTTTTTTATTGTTCATAGAATTTTCTCCCCTTCTTTTTCAACATGAAATGATGGCTTTTTCCATGAGCATCTTAACTCCTGTTGCTCAGGATTCTCTGTTGGAAAAGGGACAGAAAAGTAGGGATGGGACTACCTACAATTGTACATATTAACTGAGCCTACTGAGTAAATATTGATATATTAAGACATAGAATCCATATCCCCTTTATTTTTTTAACTTTTTAAAGTAAACTCTACACCCGATGTGGGCTCAAACTCACAACCCCAAGATCAAGAGTCGCTTACTCTACCAATTGCCCCAGCCAGGTGCCCCAGTCTATAACCCTTTTGGATAATACTGTCAAAGGAATCAGACTATATGACTTCAACTGCTAGCTTCTCTGTTTACTACCTGTGAGCCTTTGGCAAGTTATCTAACCTTTCAGAGTCCTGGTTTCTTCAGTGGTAAGGTAAACATTGTAGCGCCTGCCTTTTAGAGTTACTCTGAGATTTAGATACAATAAGAACTGTAACACTTAGAAAACCTAGTCCATTGTAAACATTCAACACATATTAGCTAAAATAATAATCATTTTTGAGGAGAATATTTCTGGTTGTGTGGATGGGTCCTAACTGCTGACAATATTTAATTTCTTCTTCTTTTTTTTTTTTTTTTCCCTTTCTGACTTCTAAGTAAAGTGTGGAGTTGGGTAGTCCTTGAGCTTTCAGGGACTTCATAGTAGTACAAGTGCCTCAAGTAAATTTTTGGGTCATTTTTATTGTGAGAACTCATGGGATTATAAGATATTTATCCAGAAGTTCTGATCATTTGACAATTGTGGGTAGTAATTTTAGAAATCTAAACCAGCACTTAAAAAAAAAACAGACAAATTAACTTTTTTTATTAGTAACTTATTTCATTTTTTAAAAAAAATTATTTATTTTTGAGACAGAGAGAGACAGAGCATGAATTGAGGAGGGTCAGAGAGAGAGGGAGACACAGAATCTGAAACAGGCTCCAGGCTCTGAGCTGTCAGCACAGATCCCGACGCGGGGCTTGAACTCACGGACCAGGAGATCATGACCTGAGCCAAAGTTGGACGCTCACCCGACTGAGCCACCCAGGCGCCCCAGTAACTTATTTCATTTTTTAAAAATATAATTTACTGTCAAATTGGCTAACATACAGTGTGTAAAGTATGCTCTTAGTTTTTGGGGTAGATTCCCATGGTTCATTGCTTATATACAACACCCAGTGCTCATCCCAACAAGTGACAAATTAACTTTTGAAAGTGTGGCTGAAATGAAGTGGTCATTCCCCCTTTCATTTCAGTGTGGTCTGGGACTCTTATGAGAACATAGACTGAGAACAAACTCTCATATCTTAGGCTAATATGCCTATACTTAACACTCAGGCATTTAAATAAAAATTTGAAAAGAAAAACAAAACAAAACAAAACAAAAAACAGTCAGGCAATGTTTTACTATTCAGGATCTCCCTTCAGGGAATACGGATATGTGTTTACTGTTACCAATAATTACTATTAATAAATAGTATCTAGAGTGACTTTTTATCTTTTTAAGTTTATGTCCAAATAAAGTATTAGTAGTTTGACCTTTTTTAGCCTCCTAAGGGATTATGATATTTGGTTATCTGAAGAATAATGCCAAAAGATAATATTTAGCTACAGTTAGAAAAAATCATTTATCTTAAATTTCTAGGAGAATACATAATAATCTATATGTTTAAAAAGTTGGAGTGGGGAGAGATGGAACAGATCAGAGAAAAATATGTTGTAGTTTGCTAAATTTTAACTCGAAACCTAGTTATTTCTCATGCCAAATTAAAAAAAAATATATATATATTTAATTTTAGAGAGAGAGACAGAGAGCAAGCATGAGTGGGGGAGGGACAGAGAGAGAGAGAGAGAGAGAGAGAGAGAGAAAGAGGGAGAGGGAGAGAGGGAGAGAGAGAATCCCAAGCATGGAGTCCGATCCAGGGCTCAATCCTATAACTCTAGGATCATGACCTGAGTGAAAATCAAGAGTCAGACGCTCAACTGACTGAGCCACCCAGGCGTCCCTCTTATGCCGAATTGTTAGTCACTGATTAACATCTAAGGATTGTATAAAGTGTTTCCTTTTAGTTATTAATTCACTAAAATTTACTGAATGCCTACGATGTGTCAGGTATTTTGCTATGCTCTGGCTGTAAATTGAAAATAAGATGGACGAGGCTTCTGTCCCCATAGCACTTCAATTTAGTGAGAAGACAAACAAGATTAAAAGGCAAACAAATAAATGAGGAAGGTTAATTCCAGGATAAGTGTTCCGAAATAAACAGTATGCTGTGATAAAGAATAAATAGGGGGGACCTGTTAGTAGGATTTGGGAAGGCCTCCATGAAAGAGAAACAATTAAACTGAGATTTGAGGATAAGAATAAGCCAGTTATTTAATGATTTGAGAGAAAGGGATTCTAGGAATTGAAATGCATGGAAGGAAGGAATTTTGTATATTCTTACAATGGAGATATCAATAATACTTGAGTAAAGAGGATACTGATAATGTTAATTCTTCTTTAAATGTTTGGTAGACTTTACTAGTGAAGACATCTGGTCCTGGACTTTCTTTATTGAGAGGTTTTTGATTGTTGGTTTGATCTTATCACAGGTCTATTCAGATGTTCTATTTCATATTAAGTCAGTCTGGTAGTTTGGTGATTTATTGATGTAAAATCGCTCATAGTATTCATTTATAATTTATTTTATTTCTCTAAGGTTTGGAATAATATTGCCTCTAGTATTTCTGATTTTCATTATTTAGATTTTCTCAGTCTAGGTAAAGTTTTGTCAATTTTGTTGATCTGTTAAACCAACTTTTGGTTTTATGATCCTCTGATTTTCTGTTCTGTATTTCATTAATCTGTGTTCCTTATTATTTCTTCTGCTAGCTTTGAATTCAGTTTATTTTTCTTTTTCTAATTCCTTAATGCATAAAGTTAGGTTATCGGTTTGAGAGATATCTCCTGTTTTAATGGATACGTTTAGAGGAATGCATTTTTCTCTGAAGACTGCTTTCACAGCCTCCCATAAGTTTGGGTATGCTGTGTTATCATTTTCATTTGTATCAAAGTATTTTCTGATTTCTCTTATAATCTTTTTCTTTTACTCATTGATTGTTTAAGAGTGTGTTGTTTAATTTCCACATTCCACATTTGTGAATTTTCCAGTTTTCCTTGTTATTGATTTCTAGAGTTATTTATATCAGAGAAGATAGTTTGTGTGACTTCTTTTTAAATTTGAGACTTGTTTTGTAACCTAAAATATGGTCTGTCCTGAAGAATATTCCATGTGCAATTTAGAAGGATGTGTATTCTGCTATTGATGGGTGGAGTGTTCTGTATATTTATTAGGTGTATGTGGTTTATATTGTTGTTTAAATCTTCTATTTCATTATTGATATTGGATCTAGATGTCTATCCATTAGTAGAAATAGAGTATTGAAGTCTACAACTATTATTGTAGAACTATCTATTTTTCTCTTCAGTTCTGTCCATGATTATTTCACATGTTTTGAGTCTCTTGTTTGTATGTATGTCTATGATTGTTATATCTTCTTGATGAATTGACCCTTTTATCAATATATGATATTCTTTTTGGTCTCATAACAACTTTTGACTTAAAGTCTATTTTGTCTGCTATTAGATTAGCTACTCAAGCTCTCTTTTGTTTACTGTTTGCATGGAATATATTTTTTCCATTCTTTTATTATTTTTTTAAATGTTTATTTATTTTTGAGAGAGAGACAGAGTACGAGCAGGGGAGGGGCAGAGAGGGAAACACAGACTTTGATGCAGTCTCCAGGCTCTGAGCTGTCAACTCAGACGCTGGGCTCAAACTCACAAACTGTGAGATCATGATCTGAGCTGAAGCTGGATGCTTAACTGACTGAGCCACCCAGGTGCCCCATCCATTCTTTTATTTTAAACATATTTCTGTCTTTAGATCTAAAGTGAGCCTGTTGTAGATAGCCTATAAATGAATCTTTTTTTTTTTAAGTTTATTTATTTATTTTGAGAGAGAGAGCGAGAGTGAGCTTGAGCGAGCGGGGGAGTGCCAGAGAAAGAGGGAGAGAGATTATTCCAAACTGTCAGCACAGAGCCCAACGTGAAGCTAGATCCCACGAAATGTGAGATCATGATCTGAGCAGAAATCAAGAGTCAGATGCTCAACTGACAGGCACCCACGTGCCCCTAGATGAATAATTTTTTGAATCCATACTGCCAATCATCTAAGAAGTGAATTTAACTCATTTATATTTAAACTGATTATTGATAAGGAAAAACTTAATTCTAAAAAAAGTGTTTTAAAATTTTTTTTTAAATAAAAGACTTAATTCTGCCATTTTGCTATTTTCTATATTGCTTATATCATATTTGTTCCTCAATTTCTTCAGTAGTCACCTTTTAAAAAAATATTTATTTATTGGGGTGCCTGGGTGGCTCAGTTGGTTAAGTGTCCAACTTAAGCTCAGATCATGATCTCACAGGTTGTGGGTTCAAGCCCCGCATCAGGCTCTGTGCTGACAGTTCAGAGCCTGGAGCCTGCTTTGGATTCTGTGTCTCCCTCTCTCTGCCCTTTCCCCACTAGCACTCTGTGTGTCTCTCTGTCTCTCTGTCTCTCTCTCATAAACAAACAAACAAACAAACAAACATTAAAAACATTAAAAAAAATGTTTATTTATTTTAGAGAGTGAGCATAAGTGGGGGAGGAGCAGAGAGAGAGGGAGACACAGAAACTGAAGCAGGCTCCAGGCTGTGAGCTGTCAGCACAGAGCCCAAAGTGGGGCTCAAACCCACAAACCCTGAGATCATGACCTGAGCCAAAGTTGGATGCTTACCCAACTGAGCCACCCAGGCACCCCCCCCCCTTTTTTTTCTGAGAGAGAGAGAAAGAGAGAAAGAGAGAGAGAGAGAGAGAGAGAGAGAGAGAGAGTGAGAGTGTTTGCATGCATGTGTGAACAGGGAAGGAGCAGAGGGAAGGGAGAGGTAGAATCTTAAACCCATTCCACACCCAGTGCAGAGCCCAATATGGGCCTTGATCTCACAACTGTGAGATCATGACCTGAGCCGAAATCAAGAGATGGGTGCTTAACTGACTGAGCCATGCAGGCGCCCCAGTACTGCTTTCTTTTGTGTTTTTTTTTGTACCATTTGATTCCCTTCTCGTTCCATTTTTTATATGTATTTAAGTTATTTTTTTTTATTGGTTATCCTGGGATTTGCAAAGTAGACAGTTGAGTAAAAAACTATGGAGGAAGTCAGGGCTGGAGAAATAAACTTGAGGATAATTGGTATATAGATGGTATTTAAAGCCTGGGACTAGATGAGGTCTTTTAGGAAGAGAATATAGCAGAGTAGAGCAGAAAATTCAGGTTCAACCTCTGAGAACTTGAAAGTCTATCCTCCCTATTGGTGGATACGTTTGTATTTATCTTTAAGTCCCATGAATAGGTAGCATAACTGTCATTTGTATAGCTCAGTGGGTCTCATTTCTGAACACATTAAGACAAGACCTGTTTTACTGTATTAGCTGAGTGTTAGAACAAGATGCATCCTACTTTTGCAGTTCTAATGTTCTCTTTCAACTTCTCCTTTTCCTGTCATATCTCAATTTATTATTTACCCATTGGAAAATCATTCAGAATCATTCAAATTCATTTTGTGTTCAGAGCTACCATTGACCTTCTTAAGTTTTTCTTTGGATATCATCTCTGTCTAGAACCACATATGTCTTGTTATTGGCCACAGCTTGCACTCCTGACTTGACTTGACCAGCATTCTCTCCAAAGCATATCTTTTTTTCTTTAAGATGTTAATTTTTTCTTAACTAATCTCTATACTCAACATGAGGCTTGAACTTCTAACCAACCCCGAGATCAAGAGTTTCATGCTCCACCATCTAGCCAGGCAGGTGCCCCTCAAAAGCATATCTTTAATCCTAAGGGTTGAAGGACTAGGGATGATTCTTATGGAGGAGAAACTCTGCGTTCACATTTTGTTGGGGAAGGCCAGGATTTTATCTTTATATCTGAATGATACTGCATTCCGACCCTTAAAACATAGCTCTCTGTAGGAGGGAGATGGGTTAAGAATAACCATGGCATGCCTACACTTAAAGTTTAAAAAATATGTAATAATAGAAGTTAATTGAACATAGTTTACCACTTGCTTTTTGCCTGTTGTCTGATTCCTGTTATTTGCTATATGCAGCCTGTTTTATCTTTGTCTCCTCCATCAGTTTGTCACCTGGAAAACTGATCTCTCACTGTTTGACTCTTGATATATGAGAATTGGAACATTGACAAGTTGATATTCTGAAATTCCCATTAGAAAAAGCAGAACTATGAAGGTGGGAAGCAGTCCCTGACAATGAAGTAAAAGCATTTTCCAGCATACTTGCAATATGGCAAGCAATGTGGGTAATATGACCCCTAAACTTTGAATGAAGCCCTTCAAGAAAACTGAGTTTTCTTCAGACTTTTCTCCCCACCTTGCCTTCAATTTTTGCCTGATTTACAGAAGCTGTAAAACATATTGACCAAACTATAAAACTGAGTTCCTAATCACCTCACTATGACAACCCCGTCATTGCCTAGACATATGCTGTATGTAGTCCTTGTGAGAACCCAAGTGCCTGTTCAAGGAGCCCACACAAGTCTTCTGTGGGGTTTTAACAGCACTTAAGAGAAGTTCCAGGTTCTTCTCATGGTTGGAGGGGCTTAGGCTCCTAGTTTACTAGGGAAAGGGTGGTAAGTGAGTGATGGTACACCCCCAGGGCTTCTTAGCCGGGGTTTCATTGATGGTCTGTGGGGAGTCTGTAAACCTCCATCAACTGAATGCAAAATTTAGTGTGTATGTATACTTTTCTCCAGAGGAAAGGGAGAGGATTCATAGCATTTATTAGGTTTTCAGAAAATTACATAGCCTTCTTTGTACCATTGAGAGTTCTTGCCTTAACTGGTCTGTTAGGTAAATCCAGGTTTTGTTGTATCTAATTTTTTAAAAATAACTTTTTTTAAAGTTTTTAAAAATTTACTTTTTATTTTGAGAGAGAGAGAGAGAGAGAGAGAGAGAGAAGAGAGAGCATGAGTGGGGGAGGGGCAGAGAGAGAGGGAGAGAAAGAATCCCAAGCAGGCTCTGTGCTGTCTGCACAGAGCCTGACGTGGGGCTCAAACCCACGAACTGTGAGATCATGACCTGAGCCGAAACCAAGATGCTTGGTTAACCAGATGCTTAACCTACTGGGCCACACAGGTGTCCATGTTGTATCTGGTTTTTGAACTTCATTTAACAAATGTGAAAATAAGTGGGTTAAAATGGGGATTTTTTAAGAGAAAGACAAGTATCCTTAATTAGCATTAAAACTCATAACCTGCTTGCTACTCTATCAGTCTGGTGAACTGATGATTACACCGTAGCGCTTCTTAACTGCCAGCCCATAAAATCAGCCATGTTAAATGGCATACAGTGTCCATTGGAAAGGGTGTTGCCCTGAGCTAAATGGTGGCCGGAGATACGCACTGCCATTGAGGGATTGGTGTAGCAATGACTCCAGACCAAATTATGAGGTGGGAATCAAAAATGAATGTTGCAGTGGTTTACTGCCAGATACTGTGCTATATATTATCAGAAACTAAACTTAATTTTCAAAACCATCCTGTGAGGTAAATATTGTCATCCTAATTGTATGAACTCAGACCAGTAGAATGACTTGCTCAAGGTCTTTTAATCAATAAAGTGTCAGAGCTGCAACTGAATTCTCAAATTTCTGTCATTGCCTTTGATCTTATGAGAGCCTGGAATCACGAGTAGGGAGAGCATCCCAAGGAATGTTTGAGCCAGATTCTGGCCTTTAAACCTGACAAGTATTCACTTACCACACCTTTAAGAGAGATGGGCAATCTGTGTTTCAGGATGACTCAGTAGCTCCAGCAAGTACAAGTCCTATTGTTTGGGAGGCCACTGTTCCGTCTCCTTGAACAGCTCTAAGTCTTGATTCTGTTTGCATGTTCTCTAAATAACACTGGCATTAGCCCACGCTGAAACCACCTCCTCAGGATTTTGAAGTACTGTACAAACAGAGAGAGCATTGTCTAAAGCCATATGAAAGGACTGGAATTTGTCTGGTGAACAAAAATTTTGTAATCATAACACCTTTTACTCCCACGGCAAGCAGAACTTTTTCCTTGCGAAGGAAGCAAGCAAACATTTCATTTTCAGAATAATGATGATCTTTAAAGGGACACTGCCAGCAGTTTCACTCTTGATTTCCTTCTTTTCACATTTAATGCCATCAGAGGAGAAAAGCAGACTTCTAGATGCATATTCTTCAAAGTAGTGAAAGGAGAATTTGTGTTCCTATTACTTGAGTGGATCCATGTGAGCTTTATGGACAAGTTAACAAGTAAAGTATTTCAAAGTGTGGACCGTAGCACCCCGATAGCAGGATGTCCCGAGTACTTATATATACTGCAGACTCCTAGACTCCATCCTAGACCCCCTGACTCCTAATCTTTTGCACAGGGGATGAGGCCCAGGAAAATGCAATTTAGTCACCCCTTTGGAGATTCTTATGCACACTAAAGTCTAAAAACCACTGCAATTAGAGATATTTGGCTACAATGAATCCAGTAACTACATTCCTTGAAAGAAAGCCAAGTTAGATGCAGCTTTGCTATGATGAATTCATATATGAAAAAGAGTTGAAAAACATCTGTGGATAGGAGCTGTTGGGGAGGAAATATTTTTCTCCTACCCTTCTTGGTTTTTCGGCTGGTATAATAATCAAATTAACATATGACATGTTAATAAGAGACAAACAAATTAACTTATGTATATAGAAGGACCTCAGAAAGATAGACCCAAGGACAAGCCAGGTAATTGAGGCTTATGTGCCATCTTGAGCTAAGAAATGGGACAGAGGCTTGGGGCTTCAAAGAGTGGGAGATTGATCCACAAGCAGATAAGAAGAGCAGGTGTTTGGTAATTAGATGTTCGTCCTGTCCTCCAGATAGGTCATTCAGATACAAAAGTTATCTCGTGGTAATAAGCTTTCTTCCTGTACTAGGCCCTTTATCTAAATTCTTTTAGGTAGTTTAGGGAAAGGCAGAAGTTTTTCTTGGATCTGCTGGGTCTTAATTACCTTCAGCTCAAAATAGTCCACATGCCATAAAGTAGCACATTTTGGGGAGAGTTGTTCTGAACCCCTTCAAAGCTTTACTGTGTTTAAGAGCTTGAAAGACTGGTAGGCATATTCTGTGGTACTCCAGAGGTCAGAACTAGTGTCATATCTTAAAGTAAAAAGGGGCAGACTTGGAAAGGCTGACATAGGCAACTAGACTGGCATAACTGGGCTGAGGCAGGCACAGACTCAGTTGGAGAGTTTAGGAGGAAGTTCATAGTGCAGTAGGAAGAACAGTTACTCCCAAATGTGGAAACAGTCAGCATGTGAGTCTAGACCAGTAATTTACTCTGAGTGAGGGTATGACTGTGTGTACGTATCTATGAGATGGGATGAGGCATTGCAATAGAGAATTAAGGAGTAGACTTTGACAAAAGCCCACTTACATCATCAGGATTTGGTTCACTAATCAAAAAATCAGGTGTGGAGGGCCTGGGTTGGCTTAGTCAGTTAAGCATCTGACTTCGGCTCAGGACATGACCTTGCAGTTTGCAAGTTCGAGCCCCTCATTGGACTCTCTGCTGTCAGCGTGGAGCCCGCTTCAGATCCTCTCTCTCTGCGCCTCCTCTGCTTGTGCGTGCTCTCTCTCTGTGTCTGCCCCCCTCAAAAATAAACATTAAACATAAAATAAAGAATAAAAAATCAGTTACATCAGGAAATCTTAAAGAAGATACAGATTTGAATAATTCATTTTATTTTATTTTTTTTATTTTTTTTTATTTTTTATTTTTATTTTTTAATATATGAAATTTACTGTCAAAATGGTTTCCATACAACACCCAGTGCTCATCCCAAAAGGTGCCCTCCTCAATACCCATCACCCACCCTGCCCTCCCTCCCACCCCCCATCAACCCTCAGTTTGTTCTCAGTTTTTAACAGTCTCTTATGCTTTGGCTCTCTCCCACTCTAACCTCTTTTTTTTTTTTTTTTTCTTCTTTCCTTCCCCTCCCCCATGGGTTTCTGTTATGTTTCTCAGGATCCACATAAGAGTGAAACCATATGGTATCTGTCTTTCTCTGTATGGCTTATTTCACTTAGCATCACACTCTCCAGTTCCATCCATGTTGCTACAAAAGGCCATATTTCATTTTTTCTCATTGCCACGTAGTATTCCATTGTGTATATAAACCACAATTTCTTTATCCATTCATCAGTTGATGGACATTTAGGCTCTTTCCATAATTTGGCTATTGTTGAGAGTGCCGCTATAAACATTGGGGTACAGGTGCCCCTATGCATCAGTACTCCTGTATCCCTTGGATAAATTCCTAGCAGTGCTATTGCTGGGTCATAGGGTAGGTCTATTTTTAATTTTCTGAGGAACCTCCACACTGCTTTCCAGAGCGGCTGCACCAGTTTGCATTCCCACCAACAGTGCAAGAGGGTTCCCGTTTCTCCACATCCTCTCCAGCATCTATAGTCTCCTGATTTGTTCATTTTGGCCACTCTGACTGGCGTGAGGTGATATCTGAGTGTGGTTTTGATTTGTATTTCCCTGATAAGGAGCGACATTGAACATCTTTTCATGTGCCTGTTGGCCATCCGGATGTCTTCTTTAGAGAAGTGTCTATTCATGTTTTCTGCCCATTTCTTCACTGGGTTATTTGTTTTTCGGGTGTGGAGTTTGATGAGCTCTTTATAGATTTTGGATACTAGCCCTTTGTCCGATGTTTCATTTGCAAATATCTTTTCCCATTCCGTTGGTTGCCTTTTAGTTTTGTTGGTTGTTTCCTTTGCTGTGCAGAAGCTTTTTATCTTCATAAGGTCCCAGTAATTCACTTTTGCTTTTAATTCCCTTGCCTTTGGGGATGTGCCGAGTAAGAGATTACTACGGCTGAGGTCAGAGAGGTCTTTTCCTGCTTTCTCCTCTAAGGTTTTGATGGTTTCCTGTCTCACATTCAGGTCCTTTATCCATTTTGAGTTTATTTTTGTGAATGGTGTGAGAAAGTGGTCTAGTTTCAGCCTTCTGCATGTTGCTGTCCAGTTCTCCCAGCACCATTTGTTAAAGAGACTGTCTTTTTTCCATTGGATGTTCTTTCCTGCTTTGTCAAAGATGAGTTGGCCATACGTTTGTGGGTCTAGTTCTGGGGTTTCTATTCTATTCCATTGGTCTATGTGTCTGTTTTTATGCCAATACCATGCTGACTTGATGATGACAGCTTTGTAGTAGAGGCTAAAGTCTGGGATTGTGATGCCTCCTGCTTTGGTCTTCTTCTTCAAAATTACTTTGGCTATTCGGGGCCTTTTGTGGTTCCATATGAATTTTAGGATTGCTTGTTCTAGTTTCGAGAAGAATGCTGGTGCAATTTTGATTGGGATTGCATTGAATGTGTAGATAGCTTTGGGTAGTATTGACATTTTGACAATATTTATTCTTCCAATCCATGAGCAGGGAATGTCTTTCCATTTCTTTATATCTTCTTCAATTACCTGCATAAGCTTTCTATAGTTTTCAGCATACAGATCTTTTACGTCTTTGGTTAGATTTATTCCTAGGTATTTTATGCTTCTTGGTGCAATTGTGAATGGGATCAGTTTCTTCATTTGTCTTTCTGTTGCTTCATTGTTAGTGTATAAGAATGCAACTGATTTCTGCACATTGATTTTGTATCCTGCAACTTTGCTGAATTCATGTATCAGTTCTAGCAGACTTTTGGTGGAGTCTATCGGATTTTCCATGTATAATATCATGTCATCTGCAAAAAGCGAAAGCTTGACTTCGTCTTTGCCAATTTTGATGCCTTTGATTTCCTTTTGTTGTCTGATTGCTGATGCTAGAACTTCCAGCACTATATTAAACAACAGCAGTGACAGTGGGCATCCCTGTCGTGTTCCTGATCTCAGGGAAAAAGCTCTCAGTTTTTCCCCGTTGAGGATGATGTTAGCTGTGGGCTTTTCATAAATGGCCTTTATGATCTTTAAGTATGTTCCTTCTATCCCGACTTTCTCAAGGGTTTTTATTAAGAAAGGGTGCTGGATTTTGTCAAAGGCCTTTTCTGCATCGATTGACAGGATCATATGGTTCTTCTCTTTTTTTTTGTTAATGTGATGTATCACGTTGATCGATTTGCGAATGTTGAACCAGCCCTGCATCCCAGGAATGAATCCCACTTGATCATGGTGAATAATTCTTTTTATATGCTGTTGAATTCGATTTGCTAGTATCTTATTAAGAATTTTTGCATCCATATTCATCAGGGATATTGGCCTGTAGTTCTCTTTTTTTACTGGGTCTCTGTCTGGTTTAGGAATCAAAGTAATACTGGCTTCATAGAATGAGTCTGGAAGTTTTCCTTCCCTTTCTATTTCTTGGAATAGCTTGAGAAGGATAGGTATTATCTCTGCTTTAAATGTCTGGTAGAACTCCCCTGGGAAGCCATCTGGTCCTGGACTCTTATTTGTTGGGAGATTTTTGATAACCGATTCAATTTCTTCGCTGGTTATGGGTCTGTTCAAGCTTTCTATTTCCTCCTGATTGAGTTTTGGAAGAGTGTGGGTGTTTAGGAATTTGTCCATTTCTTCCAGGTTGTCCAATTTGTTGGCATATAATTTTTCATAGTATTCCCTGATAATTGTTTGTATCTCTGAGGGATTGGTTGTAATCATTCCATTTTCATTCATGATTTTATCTATTTGGGTCATCTCCCTTTTCTTTTTGAGAAGCCTGGCTAGAGGTTTGTCAATTTTGTTTATTTTTTCAAAAAACCAACTCTTGGTTTCGTTGATCTGCTCTACAGTTTTTTTAGATTCTATATTGTTTATTTCTGCTCTGATCTTTATTATTTCTCTTCTTCTGCTGGGTTTAGGCTGCCTTTGCTGTTCTGCTTCTATTTCCTTTAGGTGTGCTGTCAGGTTTTGTATTTGGGATTTTTCTTGTTTCTTGAGATAGGCCTGGATTGCAATGTATTTTCCTCTCAGGACTGCCTTCGCTGCATCCCAAAGCGTTTGGATTGTTGTATTTTCATTTTCGTTTGTTTCCATGTATATTTTAATTTCTTCTCTAATTGCCTGGTTGACCCACTCATTCGTTAGTAGGGTGTTCTTTAACCTCCATGCTTTTGGAGGTTTTCCAGACTTTTTCCTGTGGTTGATTTCAAGCTTCATAGCATTGTGGTCTGAAAGTATGCATGGTATAATTTCAATTCTTGTAAACTTATGAAGGGCTGTTTTGTGACCCAGTATATGATCTATCTTGGAGAATGTTCCATGTGCACTCGAGAAGAAAGTATATTCTGTTGCTTTGGGATGCAGAGTTCTAAATATATCTGTCAAGTCCATCTGATCCAATGTATCATTCAGGGCCCTTGTTTCTTTATTGACTGTGTGTCTAGATGATCTATCCATTTCTGTAAGTGGGGTGTTAAAGTCCCCTGCAATGACCACATTCTTATCAATAAGGTTGCTTATGTTTATGAGTAATTGTTTTATATATCTGGGGGCTCGGGTATTTGGCGCATAGACATTTATAATAGTTAGCTCTTCCTGGTGGATAGACCCTGTGATTATTATATAATGCCCTTCTTCATCTCTTGTTACAGCCTTTAATTTAAAGTCTAGTTTGTCTGATATAAGTATGGCTACTCCAGCTTTCTTTTGGCTTCCAGGAGCATGATAAATAGTTCTCCATCCCCTCACTCTCAATCTAAAGGTGTCCTCAGATCTAAAATGAGTCTCTTGTAGACAGCAAATAGATGGGTCTTGTTTTTTTATCCATTCCGATACCCTATGTCTTTTAGTTGGCGCATTTAATCCATTTACATTCAGTGTTATTATAGAAAGATATGGGTTTAGAGTCATTGTGATGTCTGTATGTTTTATGCTTGTAGTGATGTCTCTGGTACTTTGTCTCACAGGATCCCCCTTAGGATCTCTTGTAGGGCTGGTTTCGTGGTGACAAATTCCTTCAGTTTTTGTTTGTTTGGGAAGACCTTTATCTCTCCTTCTATTCTAAATGACAGACTTGCTGGATAAAGGATTCTCGGCTGCATATTTTTTCTGTTTAGCACACTGTAGATATCGTGCCGAGCCTTTCTGGCCTGCCAAGTTTCAAAGGAGAGATCAGTCACGAGTCTTATAGGTCTCCCTTTATAAGTGAGGGCACGTTTATCCCTTGCTGCTTTCAGAATTTTCTCTTTATCCTTGTATTGTGCCAGTTTCACTATGATATGTCGTGCAGAAGATCGATTCAAGTTACGTCTGAAGGGAGTTCTCTGTGCCTCTTGGATTTCAATGCCTTTTTCCTTCCCCAGTTCAGGGAAGTTCTCAGCTATAATTTGTTCAAGTACCCCTTCAGCACCTTTCCCTCTCTCTTCCTCCTCTGGGATACCAATTATGCGTATATTATTTCTTTTTAGTGTATCACTTAGTTCTCTAATTTTCCCCTCATACCTCATACTCCTGGATTTTTTTATCTCTCTTTTTCTCAGCTTCCTCTTTTTCCATAACTTTATCTTCTAGTTCACCTATTCTCTCCTCTGCCTCTTCAATCCGAGCCGTCGTCATTTCCATTTTGTTTTGCATTTCGTTTAAAGTGTTTTTCAGCTCCTCCTGACTGTTCTTTAGTCCCTTGATCTCTGTAGCAAGAGATTCTCTGCTGTCCTCTATACTGTTTTCAAGCCCAGCGATTAATTTTATGACTATTATTCTAAATTCACTTTCTGTTATATTATTTAAATCCTTTTTGATCAGTTCATTAGCTGTTGTTATTTCCTGGAGATTCTTCTGAGGGGAATTCTTCCGTTTGGTCATTTTGGAGAGTCCCTTGCGTGGTGAGGACCTGCAGTGCACTTCCCCTGTGCTGTGGTGTATAACTGGAGTTAGTGGGCGGGGCCGCAGTCCGACCCGATGTCTGCCCCCAGCCCACTGCTGGGGCCACAGTCAGACTGGTGTGTGCCTTCTCTTCCCCTCTCCTAGGGGCGGGATTCACTGTGGGGTGGCGTGGCCCGTCTGGGCTACTTGCACACTGCCAGGCTTGTGTTGCTGGGGATCTGGCGTATTAGCTGGGGTGGGTAGGCAAGGTGCACGGCGGGTGGAGGGGCAGGCTTAGCTCGCTTCTCCTTAGGTGATCCACTCCAGGAGGAGCCCTGTGGCAGCGGGAGGGAGTCAGATCCGCCGCCGGAGGTTTGGCTCCGCAGAAGCACAGAGTTGGGTGTTTGCGCGGAGCGAGCAAGTTCCCTGGCAGGAACTGGTTCCCTTTGGGATTTTGGCTGGGGGATGGGCGGGGGAGATGGCGCTGGCGCCTTTGTTCCCCGCCAAGCTGAGCTCTGCCGTCCGGGGGCTCAGCAGCTCTCCCTCCCTTTGTCCTCCAGCCTTCCCGCTTTCCGCGCAGAGCTGTTAACTTATGACCTCCCAGACGCTAAGTCGCGCTTCCTGTCGGAACACAGTCCGTCCGGCCCCTCCGCTTTTGCCAGCCAGACTCGGGGGCTCTGCTTGGCCGGCGAGCCGCCCCTCCGCCCCGGCTCCCTCCCGCCAGTCCGTGGAGCGCGCACCGCCTCGCCGCCCTTCCTACCCTCTTCCGTGGGCCTCTAGTCTGCGCTTGACTCCGGAGACTCCCTTCTGCTAATCCTCTGGCGGTTTTCTGGGTTCTTTAGGCAGGTGTAGGTGGAATCTAAGTGATCGGCAGGACGCGTTGTGAGCCCCGCGTCCTCCTACGCCGCCATCTTCCGGAACCTGAATAATTCATTTTAAACTAAGACATCCATTTAAGAGCTGTACTACTCTTTATTCTCTATCAAATGAAATATCTCAAGATATAGTGATATTAGCCACGCTTCCTCTAGTCTTCTGTCTGAAGGTAGGAACTCTCAAATTTCCTGACATCCTGAACCTCATAGCTGGAATTACTCATTTAGTGATTGAGTTGAGTAGTGAGGTGAGTTGAGTGGAGGATGAAAAAGCCCCCCCCCCCACCTTTTTTTAGTGCAGAGCCAAACTTCTGTGGATTTTTAGATGACAATTCTAGCTAGGGAACATACTCTACCTTCTTTTTATTGCTTCACCCTAGAGAGGAAACAGTGTATCAATGGAGAAATCCAATTACAACTTCCTTTGCCATTTTTGTAATACAAAGGGACAGATTTCTCCCTAATTTCTCTATGGAGACACACACATATAGGAGTAAGCAAACAAGTGAGTGAGCAAGCAGTGTTTTTAAATTAAGGGGATTTACAATGGAACAGAATAGAAAACCCAGAAAAAACCCCACATATATAGTCAATTAATCTTTGACAAAGCAGGAAGGAATATCCAATTGGAAAAGGACAGTCTCTTCAACAAATGGTGTTTGGGAAACTGGATAGCAACATGCAAGAGAGAGAAACTGGACTACTTTCTTATACCATACACAAAAATAAATTCAACATGGATTAAAGATGTAAATGCGAGGGGCACCTGGGTGGCTCAGTCAGTTGAGTGTCTGACTTTAGCTCAGGTCATGATCCCGTGGTTCATGAGTTTGAGCCCCACATCGGGCTTGCTGTTGTTAGCCTGTCAGTGCAGAGCCCTCTTTGAATCCTCTGTCCCCGTCTCTCTCTGCCCCTCCCCTGCTTACGTTCTTTCTCTCAAAAAATAAATAAAAAATTAAAAAATTATTAAATTTTATTTAATTTATTAAATTCTAATTTATTAAATTTTACATGTGAGACCTAAAACCATAAAAATCGTAGAAAAGAACATAGGCAGTAATGTCTTTGACATTAGCTGTAGCAAATTATTCCTAGCTATGTTTCCTGAGGCAAGGGAAACAAAAGCAAAAATCAACTATTGTGACTACATAAAAATAAAAATCTTCAGCACAATGAAGGAAACAATCAAGAAAACTAAAAGACAACCTACTGAGTGGGACAAAATATTTGCAAATGACATATCTGATAAAGGGTTAGTATCCAAAATATATAAAGAACTTATCAAACTCAACACCCAAAGAACTAATAATCCAATTAAAAAATGGGAAGAAGACATGAACAGACATTTCTACAAAGAAGACATACAGATGGCCAATAGACACATTAAAAAGATGTTTATCATCATTTACCATCCTGGGAATGCAGATCAAAACTACAATGAATCACCCTACACCTGTCAGGATGGCTAAAATCGGGGTGCCTGGGTGGCTCAGTCGTTTAAGCAGCCACTTTTGGCTTAGGTCATGACCTCGTGGTTTGAGTTTGAGCCCTGCATTGGGCTCTGTGCTGACAGCTCAGAGCCTGGAGTCTGCTTCGGATTCTGTGTCTCCCTCTCTCTCTGACCATTCCCAGCTCACACTCACACGCTCTCTCTCTCAAAAATAAATAAACATTAAAAAAATAATAAAATAAAAAAACCCTCTTAAAAAAGTAATGGCTAAAATCAACAACACAAGAAACAACAGGTGTTGGTAGGGATGTGGAGAAAAAGGAACCCTCTTTCTCTGTTGGTGGGAACACAAACTGGTGCAGCCACTCTGGAAAACAGTATAGAGGTTCCTCAAAAAAAAAAAAAAAAAAAAAAAGAACTACCTTACAACCCAGGAATTACGCTATTAGGTATTTACCCAAGGAATACAAAAATAGTAATTCAAAAGGATACATGCCCCCCTATGTTTGTAGTAGCATTATTTACAATCGCCAAGATATGGAAGCAGCCCAAGTGTCCATTGATTGATGAATGGATAAAGAAGATGTGGCGTATATATACAACGGAATATTATTCAGCCATAAAAAGAATGAAATATTGCCATTTGCAAGACATGGATGGAGCTAGAGAGTATAATGTTAAGCAAAATAAGTCAGAGAAAGACAAAAACAATATCTCATTCATATGTCGAATTTAAGAAACAAATTAAACAAAGAAAAAAATGAGCTCTCTTGGTCAAGAAACAGACTCTTAATTATGGCGAAGAAACTGATGGTTACCTGAGGGGAGGAGGATGAAAGGATGGGTTAATTAGGTGATGGGGATTAAAAAGTAGATGTGTCCCGATGAGCACCACGTGTTGTATGGAAGTAATGAATCACTATATTGTACATGTGAAACTAATATAACACTATATGTTAACTAACTGGAATTAAAATAAAAATTAAAAAAATTAAGGGTATTTAATTAGGAAACCACCAGATGTTACTCATTTTCCCTTAATGAAAATAATGTAACTCTGTGAACAGAGCTCAGTGACCTTGGTCTACTTTGTTAAAAACAATAATCATAATTATTAGTATCCTCTGTTTTGGGAAAAAGAACATTTGGATTTCTCATAATACAGAATTTGAACTCATGTCTCTTTGATTCCAGATCCCAGTGAGTCTGGATTGAAGATCTAGCACTGGAGGGAACTGAAAAGGCATGAATGTTGAGGGTAGATAACTTAAGTAATAATTAAGGCTAGGTATATTAAATTCTCCCTTTCCTTCTTTCTTTTTTAATGTTTATTTTTGAGAGAGAGAGAATGTACGCAGGCACTGGGAAAGCGGGGAGGCGGGAGGGGCAGAAAGAGAGGGAGAGAGAGGATCCCAAGCGGGCTCTGTGCTGACAGCAGAAAGCCTCATGTGGGCTTGAAGTGATGAACCGTGGGATCATGACCTGAGCGAAGTCAGATGGTCAACTGGTTAAGTGAGCCACCCAGGCGCCCTTGGGCTAATGTTCTTATTAAAGATACCCTACAGAGTTCCCTCACCACTTCTGTCATGTGAGGATACAATGAGAAGTATGCGATGCAGAAGAGGACTCTCACCGACCTTACTGGCGCCCTGATCTCAGACTTCTAGCCTCTAGAACTGTGTTAAATAAATTCCAATGGTTTATAAGCTACCCAGTCTGTGATATTTTGTTATGGCAGGCTGAATGTTCTAAGACCGTTTCTTAACAAATTCTATTTTTCTTTGGAATTAAAAATGGTCTTATATGTGGTTTAGTTTTCTAAGTAAATCATAAGCTAACTAGAGTTGTAAACTCAATACAAGAAGGCACAGGAGTTATTTGTCAATTCTATTTTTTTTTCCCCTTGGGGATCAACCTCCTAGAGTTCCCTATCATGCTATTTCAGTCTGGACTGGTTGCCTTTTACTTCTGCTATACAGCTGTCATCTTAGAGTTTTCCTCACGATCATAAAAACACTTGATTTCTCTACTGGCTCTGTTTTCTGGATCCCATGGTACCATCTTTTTTAGGTTATTCCCCTCTTCTGGAGCTCATCCTTTATTTTTTGAGACGTTTCATGTTCAAATATCTTTAGTCTTTCTTTACACTTGATTGATATACATGAATTATAGCATTTGAGGTTAAAAAAAAATCATCTTCCCTCAGAAATTTGAAGGCATTTGTCCTCTTTTACTTCTAGTGTTGCTGTTGAGAAGCTCAATGTTATTCTTTTGTAATCCATTGTATGTTTCATGTTCTTTCTCTGTGACCGCTTTTATTTTATTTATTTGTTTATTTTTGAGAGAGAGAGGGTGCATGCGCTTGCGTGA
Source organism: Panthera uncia (assembly GCF_023721935.1). Classification (NCBI taxonomy): domain Eukaryota; kingdom Metazoa; phylum Chordata; class Mammalia; order Carnivora; family Felidae; genus Panthera; species Panthera uncia. The sequence goes on from NC_064817.1 coordinate 94,983,981, forward strand.
GTGGGGGAGGGGCAGAGATAGAGGGAGAGAGATTATATCACAAACAGGCTCTGTAGCACAGAGCCAGAGGCAGAGCTTGAACCCATGAAACTATGAGCTCATGTCCTGAGCCGAATTCAAGAATTCAATGCTTAACCAACTGAGCCACTCAGGAACTCCTGTCTTTGACAGATTTTAGAATCTTCTCTCCATTCTAGGTGTTTCAAACTTTCACAATGATGTGCCTTGTTGTGATCACTGATTGTGTTAGGTGTTTTAAGTCTGTGAAGACATGACCCTTAAATGTACAAATTTTCTTGATTTCTTTTTCTTCTTCCTTCCTTCCTTCCTTCCTTCCTTCCTTCCTTCCTTCTTTCTTTCTTTCTTTCTTTCTTTCTTTCTTTCTTTCTTTCTTTC
>NC_064817.1:94984386-95016159 GCF_023721935.1 Panthera uncia
TTCTTTCTTTCTTTCTTTCTTTCTTTCTTTCTTTCTTTCTTTCTTTCTTTCTTTCTTTCTTTCTTGAAAGCACACAGATGGGGAAGAGGGACAGACAGAGAGGGAGAGAGAGAATCCCAAACAGGCTCCATGCCCAGTGCAGAGAGCCTGACACAGGGCTCGATATCACGACCGAGGTATCACAACCTGAGCTGAAATCAAGAGTCAGATGCTAACTGACTGAGCCACTCAGGCCCCTCTTGATTTCTTTAATATCCTTTTTAATTCCCTGTCTTCCTTGAAAGTACTGTTAATGTTTTGGAATGATCCTATATTTTATTATTTCTCTCCTACTGTCTATCTTTTTGTTTAATTTTTAGGAAAAATTTTCATCTTTCTCCCAGCCTGTATTTTTTATGTCATATATATGTATATATACATACATAGTCATATGTACATATTTACATATACATATATATTTATATATACATATATGTAACTTCTAAGACTTTTTTCTTATTGCCTGAATTTTCCTGTTCTTACAGCATCCTTTTTCTTGTTTCATAGATGCAACATCTCTTTAAAATATTAATTATAGTTCTAAAAAATGTTTTCTTCTTTCTGTATTATCAGCTTCTTACAAAATTCTTTTGTTTGTTTTGATCTGTGTTTCATGTTAGAGGATGTCCTCAAATATATGTTGGTTCATGACTATACATTCATATTTAAGAGTGAGGCATTTATGAGGCACCTGGCTGGCTCGTTTGGAGGAGCGTGAAACTCTTGATCTCGGGGTCATGAGTTCAAGCCCCATGTTGTGCATAGATATTACTTAAATAAATAAAACTTAAAAAAAAAAGAGTGAGACATTTAAAGGTAATTGAGAAGTACTTCTGACCATGACGGAATAACTGGAATAGACTCTTGCCATAAACAACTAAAAACTTGTACAAAATTTATGAAATGACTGTTCTTTAGACTTTGGACTACAACCAGTACAGGTCTGTGATCTCTGACAGAGTAGAAAAAAATCAGGTGATCTTGATGATCTAAGCTTTTTGCCTAGAGGCACTTTCCAGACATCAGCACAGGGAAAGGGTACCTAAGCAAAGTATGGAAATCTCTCTGAGTTGAGAAGCTAAAGATTGTAGTCTGAAGAGTCTGAGGGCAGCTGGAATTTATAGTGCAGGGTACTTTGAAATTGAGCACGGTTGGAAAATTTATGCTTTGGCCATCAGTGTATGCTACAAATTAGTGTTTGTTTTTTGTTTTGTTTTGTTTTGTTTTGTTTTGTTTTGTTTTTGTTTTTGTTTATGCCTATGCCGCCAAAGTGCCTGTTGGTAAATGTCTGCCAGGATGCTGCTGGCAATATCCCCTGTCCATAAGTGTAGTTTGACCTAGAGAAATGGGACAGAAGAGAGTCCAGAAATAGACCTACATATATATTTTCAATCAATTTCTTTTTCTTTTCTTTTTTTCTTCTCTTTCTTTCTTTTTTTTTAAGTAAGCTCTACACCCAATGTGGGGCTCTAATTCACAACCCTGAGATCAAGAGTCACATGTTCTACTGACTGAGCCAGCCAGGCACCACATGTTCAATCAATTTTTGACAAAGCAGCCAAGGTAATTAACTAGAGAAAGGATAGCTATTACAGTAAATGGTACCAGAACAACTGGATAACCATGTGGAGGAAAAAAAACAGAATGTTGGCCATTACCTCATATGTCACACAAAACCTGCTCTAAATTGATTATGGAACTAACATAAAAAACTAAAACTGTAACATTTCTAAAAGAATCTGTGGGAGGAAATTTTTGCAGCTTTGCACTAAATATAAAAGAAAAAAAAACTTCTTTTCCTCAAAAAGAAAATTGGAAGGCGAGTCACAGGCAGGGAGAAATTATGTGCAAAACATACATCTGATAAAGGGGTTTTATCCATAACATATGAAGAACTCTTACATCTTAATAAGACAAGTGATACAATATAAATGGGAAAAAAAGATTTAAACAGACACTTCACAAAGGCATATATGCATAGCCAGTAAATACATTAAAAGAGGTTTAACATCATCAGTCAACAGAAAGATAAAAACAAAAAACACAGTGAGATACCACTCTAAAGCTACTAGAATGGCTAAAATTTAAGTGACTGACAATCAGAGTTGGGGGAGGCTGTGGAATCGTTAGGACTTTATACACTGCTGAGGGTTGTGTAAAGTGGTACAACTACTTTCAAAACAAGTTGAGCATTTTTTAATAAAGGTCACCATACTCTGGGGTGCCTGGCTGGCTCAGTTAGTAGAGTATATGACTCTTGATCTCAGGGTTGTAAGTTTGAGCCCCATGTTAGGCATAGAGTTTACTTGAAAAAAATAAATAAAACCCAGAATAAATTAAAGAAAAAGTCAACATACTCTTTACTATGTTACCCAGGATTTTGGACTTTTACATCTATATTCTAAATAAAATAAAACCTATGTCCACCAAATAACCTTCACTTGAATATTCATAGTAGCTTTATTTATTAAAATCCCATAATGAAAATCAGCCAAAATATGTATCAACACTTAACTGGAAAAAAAATGTGGTATATTAATAAAATGGAATTTTACTCTGTAATAAAAGGAAGAAATTGACACATGAAACAACGTGAGTTAATTTCAAAACATTACATTGAGCAAAAGAAACCAGACACCAAAGAATACATATTATATGATTCCATTTAGATGAAATATTACAATAAGCAAAATTAATCTACAGTAACAGAAAGTAGATCAATGGTTGTCGGAGACCAGTGATAGGGTAGGGATTGACTGAAAATAGGCTAGAGGGAAATTTTTGTTATATGAAAATGTTCTTTATCTTGACTATGGTATATACTAGTGTACGTATTTGTCAAAACTCATTTAACTATATACCTAAGTGGATGCATTTAGAGCTATACTCCAATAAAGTTGACTTTAAAAGAAAGTAATGCTAATTTGAAGTTATTTATAGGTAAGTGGAATTTGTCTTTTTGTGTACCTCACTTTTGGGTGACAAGTTGATTTTTTTCTTGGGGGACGACCAAATGTCAGTAGCTCTTTCCAAAACAATATAGATTTTATAGAGTCAACTATTTTTTTGTGCAGTAATGTATTATTGTTTTATATATTTTCTTTTTTTAACATTTATTTATTTTTGAGAGACAGAGAGAGACAGAGCACAAGCAGGGGAGGGACAGAATCCGAAGCAGGCTCCAGGCTCCGAGCTATCAGCACAGAGCCTGATGCGGGGCTCGAACTCACAAACTGCGAGTTCATGACCTGAGCCGAAGTTGGACGCTCAACCAACTGAGCCACCTGGGCGCCCCAGTTTTATATATTTTCTAATTACAGTTGATCCTTGAACCACATGGTTTTATCTGCACAGGTCCACTTATATGTAGATTTTTAAAATAAATATACAGTACTGTAAATGTATTTTCCTTATGATTTTCTTAATAATATTTTTTTCCATAAATTACTTTTTTTTCTAGATTACTTTATTGTAAGAATACAGTGTATAATACATATAATGTACAAAATAGGTGTTAACTGTTTATGTGAACAGTAAAGCTTCCAGTTAATAGACAGTAGTTAAGGTTTTGGAGAATCAAATTATATATGGATTTTCAATTACATGGGGGGTTGGCACCCCTAACGCTTATGTTGTTCAAGGGTCAACTGTATATTTTATAATTATAAGCACAAGTGGTATACAACAGATTCAGGAACTAAAATAGTTGACTCTTAAGCATATAATTCAACTGGTGGAAACTAAAGCATGAGGAATCTTGCAGTGTAGTCTATGTGCTATGAACATTAGGCATTCTACAGGCATTAATGTGTTTTGTAGACGACTGAGAGCTTCACTTAACCTCACTAGTTAATTAGAGTTTGGTTAAGAGCTAAAAAATCTAGGTAGCCATGGAGAAGTCTGCAACAGAGTCCAGCAGGAGATCAGTGTTGCAAGATTTTTGCCACTGGGATTTGAGTGGACTGAGATAAGTGACTGGTGTTGGGGAATAGAATTAAATATAAAATCTCTGCCAATCCAGTAAAATCTCTCCATAAAATGTAGAAAATAATGAAACAGTATTATTCTTAAAGGAAGATAAAAACAGATTGTGATGCATCACAGGTAATCTCTTAAAGAGATTGTAGAGACAAAAAAGATATCTCACCCTATTTACATAACCAGGCAAGTACAATCCATTATATACGTGTTAGTTGTCTTTAACCAAAAGGAAAATAAAATTTCCCGTATCTTTTGGCAAGCAGGAAGTTACAGCTTAAAAGCTAAATTGCCACAGACAAGGAAGCGAGCCACCACCCTTCTTAATTTCCTTTTTCAAAGAGATGGGTCTTTGGTCCCCAAGAATGGTATTTCTGGGATGCATAACTGGAAGGAAGCTTATTTACTATTTAAATAGATGTACATACATCTCAAAGAGGCAGAGATAGCATTTATAATCTCAAGTTTTCTGAAGGAAATGCTAAAAAAAGAGGGATAAAAGTTATTTTTTTGCATTATGAAAAATTTTAAATATTTTAGATTTGTACATAATGTTATAATTTTCCCTTTGTTACTATTTTTTAGTAAATCTGTAGTTTTCTAATTCTCGACATAGCCATTTCTACCTTTCTCTAGCAACAGTCTAAATTATCTAGCAAGTCCATAGTATAATACAGGACAAAGCAATTACTAGTATTACAATAGGATGAATTCTAAAGGCTAGTATAGTATTTGCCTTGGAAAAAATGTTTAAGTATACTATATCAGTGGTAATTGATTAAAGCAGATTCTTGATTAACACAAGAGTGCACAAATATTCTCCTTTGTCATTAATTTTACAGACTGTTGTGATGTCTTTATAGTTTGTACTTGCAAATAATTACTTGAAAAAATTAGCTAAAGTATTAATTTGTAGTATTTTATGTCAATATGTAATATTACAAATATTAATTTGTAATAAATTCAAGCCTAATCAGTAATTTAACTGTGGAGCTTGATAATCTTATTTTTTAATTTAATTTTTTGTTAAAACGAAATTTCTCCTTTATTTACTTTAAAAAAAATTTTTAATGTTTATTTATTTTCGAGAGAGAAAGAGAGAGACAGAGCATGAGTGGGGGAGGGGCAGAGAGAAAGGAAGACAGAATCTGAAGCAGGCTCCAGGCTCTGAGTTGTCAGCACAGAGCCGTAGGCGGGGCTCGAACTCGCGAACCACAAGATCATGCCCTGAGCCAAAGTCAGATGCTCAACTGACTGAGCCACCCAGGTGCCCCCGAATTTTCTCCTTTAAATTATATAAACAAATAAATAAAAAGACTGTGCCTTTTCATCAGTCATATAAATAACATTACAATTGAAGGATATTTAGGCCCTTTAGTAATTATTCCACCTTCCCAAATAATTTCTCCCAGATGTAAAACAAAGACTCTAATGGCTATTATCTAGTATTGATACAGCAAATACTCAGTGTCCAGGAAGGAACAAGTTGACACTCAGGGAATCAGAAAAGACTGTTTATTTTGGACCCGTGCCAGGCCAGTGGAGTCACCTCCAAAGGGCGAGCATCCAGCTAGGGTTTTGCTGATCTTTTGTACATATGTGCTTCCGGGATTGGTGGGGCTAGTACAGCCCAGCTTCTGGTTTCTGACAGCAGGCTGATACAAGAGGCAAACAAGATTGCAGAAGCCAAAAGCATGCAAGGGGAGTATCTGGCCTGGGACATCTGGCTGCCCCTTTTTATCTGCTTTTTTTACCAGCTTTCCTTCTTAGTATCGAAGCCCTATTATAAGGCACTCAATGTAAGGTACAGATTCAACTTTGTAGGGGGGGAAAAATAACTTTTCCTCTACCCTTCTAGGTTCTTGACTGAGACCCTCCTGTAATAAAAGACAGATTAATAAGAGAAAAACAAACAGAAGTTTGACAACATGTATACTACCTATATATGGGAGATACTCAGGAAAACTGCGTAACTCCTGAAATGGCCCAAGATATCACCTCGAGTACTATCTCTAGCTAAAGACAAAAGAAGATATTGAAGGTGGGGGAAACCAGTTATGGGAGGTTATCATGCAAAACACAGTAAATGAGATTATGGTTGTTTTGCAGATTTAAGTCACTACCTTCTCCACTGATAAGAGTTTTTAGAGATTTAGTCATCTTCCTCTTCCTGGTACAGAGAGGGAGACACCCTTACAAATGGAGATTTCCCTTGTATATGTAAGTATTTTGTACAAAAGGGTAACTGGTTTTCAGAGCTTCTCCTATGTCTGCTATTTCTTTCTTAAAAATAACCAGTTAAAGATAATCCTTATGTCAAAGAGGGATATTTTGGGGTCGCAAATTCTGCTCCCCTTCCACTTCCAGCCTTTAGTGTACAAGGCTCTAATCATTTTAAGTGTTGAAAACAGGCCATTTTTCACCTCCATCCAAATTCCAAATCAGTAGTTATCCACGTATATTTAATGAACTATTATAATAATACAACAGGTATGTTTATTATATGTTTCTACTAGGACTAGAAAAAATTTGTATCCCAAAGTAGTTAACCGTCACATTAGATCTATCTTCTGTAGTTTCTATCCATAAATGCCAGATTTCTATTTTTCTATTAATCAGGTCCTTTTCTATACCACCCTTCTAATCAAACTAGTTAACAAAACATCTTTTTGTGTGTGTTAAATTTGGGGCATGAATATCTGGATTCGTATTAGTTTTACTTTGATATTATTAAAAAAAACCTTAGTAATGAATATGGTCCTATTTTTATTCTGCCAATAATCAGATATTTGAATTTATAAGCCCAGGCTGTGTCTATACTAGGAGTGTAATTTAAAGCTGATCAGAAATGTGTGACTTTAGGGACCATTATTGGGAGTAAAGAAAAAAAAGTAATGTAACAAATAATATGTTTGATTTCTAGTAAAATGTATTTCTTATAGTAACTTAAATAACTACTACTGTGAATAAGACACCAAGGCAGTCTGAGAATTATATGAAGTTCATTAGAATACCCCCTTTCAGCTGAGTTCAGTACCAATATCAGTCACTCAAGAAAATTTAAGTTTCAAATCCCTTGTGAGAACCACAGTCTAGTCCTCCTGAGGAGCTGGCTTCACATGGGAGGCATGAATCCATCTGAGTCATCTTTTACTTTGAGAGCCATATGGGTGATCAGCAGCACCTCAAATGGTCCCTCCATGTGGTGGCTCCTCATCTTCCCTCCAGAACACTTTTATGTAAAATAAATTGCCCAGTTTGATGGGGTGGGAGTGGGGGGAGAACAGACTTCTTCCATTAGGTCCCTCCAGGCCCTTCTGGCTTTATGTCTCAGGGTTTCTAAGGAAGAGAGAAGCCATTTTAAGTATTGAACATGATTATGAGAGAATTCAGTTAGACAGACAGAGGAAGTGATTTCAGACACAAATTCACAGTCCTGATGTAGGGGAGGACAATTTACTTCTACCCTTCAACATTCTTCCAGCTGGCCTAAGAATTAAATTGGCATGAGACAGATTAACAGAAGAAAAAAACTGAAGTTTAATTACATGTGCACAGGGGCCCAATAATGAAATTGAGACACAGAGAAGTCAATGCAGGCAGTTTTTACTCTTTTTAGACAAAAAGACAAATCTGTGAGGAATTGATAGGGCAAAGAAAACTTGACTTTGGGGGCTTCAATTAGGAAGGAATTCCAAAAAGAATTTGGGCTGTGGTAGTAAATTAGTAAAAAGTAACAAGCGTTGTTTATACAGTCTTCCTGGCTCTAAATTTCTTATCTGTGGTGATACTGATGTCTCTTTACCTCCTGGTACAGGGAACGTACCTTTCACATGGAGATTTATTTCTTGCTTTGTGGAGACAAAGGAGGGGTCAGAGAGTTCTTTTTGCACTGGCTGTCTCTTAATAACATTTATTTAAAATGATCAATATGCTGGAGCACCTGGGTGGCTCACGTGGTTGAGCATCTCACTTTGGATTGAGTCATGACCTTGTGGTTCATGGGTTCGAGCCCTGCATTGGGCTCGCTGAAGTCAGTGTAGCGCTCACTTCAGATCCTGTGTCCCCTTCTTTCTTTATGCCTCTCCCACTTGTGCTCTCTGTCTCAAAAGTAAACATATAAGTAAATAAATGAATGAATAAATAAATAAATAATCAGTATACCAAAATGGCACATTTTGGGGTGGTCTGTCCTTGGCCCGTTTACTGCCAAACATAAACTCAAAGAGATAACATTATTGTTTTCAAGAATCTCTCTATTTGTGACAAAGCTGGTGGTAATTCTGTAGGCCATTTTAACCCAGTAGATTGCTGAATCTTAGCCAATAAACTTAAGAGTTTGAGTCATCTATTGTACTTGCAGTATGATAGTTTTTAGGAATCTACATACATTTGCATAATTCCTGGACAACAGTGGACATAAAATGATTTCCTCTATCTGATTCCTCAGGGTCCCCAAAATGGGGATTATGCACATTAAGAGAGCCTTTATCACTGCCTGAACATCTGCTTTTGAAGAGGGAAAGCCTAGGCCATTCAGACATCATACACAACTAGACAAAAATCTCTTACCTTTCATAGGTGTTAATTTTATGAAATCTAACTGCCATCAGGTTCCTGGTAAAGTTGGTCAGAGAAAACTTTCTACACCTACCTTTGATGTGGTCTGTAAAGAATTCTGACAAATAATAAAACTCTTTAATATGTTTTGAATGATTTCATCTATTTGATAGGTGTAGTAAAAGTCTAGTGACTTTAAAAATCTCTCTTAGATGATTTTGACAACATAACAATAATCTAATCAAGGAAATAAAGACTGTGGTATAGGAATTATTTTGTTAGGTAATTTTTATAGTCCAGTCGAATTTTTTTTAGCTCCTCCCATTTCAATCCATTTGTTCATTTCCCTTTGTGAAGTGTATTTTTGAAAATGAACAGGGGCGCCTGGGTGGCGCAGTCGGTTGAGCGTCCGACTTCAGCCAGGTCACGATCTCGCGGTCCGTGAGTTCGAGCCCCGCGTCAGGCTCTGGGCTGATGGCTCGGAGCCTGGAGCCTGTTTCCGATTCTGTGTCTCCCTCTCTCTCTGCCCCTCCCCCGTTCATGCTCTGTCTCTCTCTGTCCCAAAAATAAATAAAAACGTTGAAAAAAAAAAAAAAAAAAAAGAAAATGAACAAAGGTTTCAGTTATTAAAAGTGGGGCTTCTAAGTTTGGAATCTGTCATGTTTTTACAGCAGCTTTTGTAGTTCTTTCAGCAAAATCATTGCCTTTAGAAATTTTGTCATTTTGCCCTGTGCAAGTTCTACAATGGATACTGATAATCTGAGTAGGCAGTTGTAAACCTTCTAAGAAATCAGCTTTTAATTCTTCATGAGATATTTTAGTCTTCACTGAAGTCAACAATCCCCTAGTTTTCTAAATTTGCCCTGTTGCATGACAGATACCAAACACATATTTATCATCAGTATATATATTTGCTTTGTGTCCAGAGCCAAGAATTTCAGCTCTAGTAACTGCTACTAACTTATCTGCTTTACCCAACTTAATCCCAGACAAAATACAAGCTTCCAAGATGTTATGATAAGTCACCAAGATATAAAAAGCCTTGAGTTGGCCACTTTTGTCCCAAGCACATGACCCATCAGGAAACGTTATGGAATCTGCATTTTGAAAAGGATTATCAGATAAATCAGACCGGGGCCTAATGTTTTCTTTTCTTGCAGTTGTACAGTCATGATCTTCTATTCAATTTCCTAATCTGGTAAACAAGTAGCAGGTTTAGGGAATTGCGTCTTCCGATCATTGTATTAGGATTGGATAATAATGCTTATTCCTAGCCAGTCTGACAGTCTACCAACAAATGCTGGGGGTTATTCTTGTGAGATAAGTATCATCACATGTGAGATACTCAGGTAAATCAAGTGACCCAATGCAAAGGCTTGAGCCTTTTCATTAAGTGTGGTGGCTGCCACCACAGCTCAGAAACATGCAGGCATTTTCAGGGTGCCATAGCATCCAGATTGGTCTATAGTCAAATCCCAGCTTTAGAAGTTAAAATTCTAGTAGCACCTTTATTTTTGGTACAAAACAAATGGAAAGGGTGGCCTTAAGCCCTTTTGAAGCCATAAGTGTCAGTTTTACATTACTGGAATAACTAGGAAGTCATCTACATATTGAATAATTATAGATCTTCCTGATGGGACAGATTTCTCTGTTTTCCTGTAAATGACTAGAAAAAATAGTAAGGGAGTCCCCCAAACCCTCTTGGAATTCTTTAACTTCATAAGACTTACTTATGACTCCTTCATAAGTAAAAGCAGACAAGAATATAGACTCATCCACTAGAAGAAAAGCAAAAAGCAAGCAAATAAATAAATAAATAAAAGAAGAAAAAAAGGGCAATACAGATCAATTGCAGTGAAAAACTTTGCAGACAATGGTACTAAGTCAGAATAGTTGCATGGTTAGGAACTACATAGGTTAAGGAACAGAAAATTTATTTACTTCTCTAAGATACTGTACAAATCTACATAGTAGTCAACCATCTTTATCAAATTTATCTTCCTTCTTTACTAAAGTACGCAACTATTATAGGGTGAATCCACTTTCAAAATTATGCCTCCTTTGCCTAATTTTATCTATTTATATTTTTAAATTAAAATTTTTTTCTCATAATTTTATTTTACTTATTTATTTATTTTAACGTTTATTTATTTTTGAGACACAGAGAGACAGAGCATGAGCGGGGAAGGGTCAGAGAGAGAGGGAGACACAGAATCTGAAACAGGCTCCAGGCTCCAAGCTGTCAGCACAGAGCCCGATGTGAGGCTCCAACCCACGGACCGCGAGATCATGACCTGAGCCAAAGTCGGACACTCAACCGACTGAGCCGCCCAGGCGCGCCTCCTAATTTTAAAATATAACGAGTTTTATTCCTTCAAATTGAGCTCTAAACAAAGGATATTGTTTTACACATGGCCATGGCTTATCCTTTTGGTAAGCTAATTTTACTGGTTTTCTGTCTCAAATTAAACTAGTATCATTATTGCTAAATAATGGCCTAAAGTGATGCATCAATTTGTCTCAGCCCTGGCACATAGTAACCAAATCAGCTGACTTTTTCCAGTGGGGCTCAGCAAAACACTTCATCTGGAGCAGTGATTATGGTAGCCTTTATTTGCACAGTACAGTCGCTTCCCAGTAGGTTTATAAGAGAATCAGGAGAAAGTAAGAAAACATGTTTCTTAGAGGAAAAATCTGAATGGGAACCACTGAGGAAAAGGAACTATGAGACGGCTGACCTTGAAATAGCAACAACCTGTATTGCTATAGCACCCAGATGCCAAATGAGAAATTTCCAAGTTAATTGCTGAATAAGTAGCACTGGTATCTATTAGAAAAGGTAAGGATAGGTTAACCTGAGAGAAAGTTATTGAAGCATATTATTCTCTAGTTCCCACCCCTAAGATCCTCCCAATCTATCAATTTTTGAGCCATTTGCCAATTATTTCCTAGCTGAAGGTTTTGTCCTTCTGGGTTTTCTTGATTGTCTTGTTGCAATTTTTGTACCCTCTAGAGTCACTTCTTACAATCTCTCTTCCAGTGTCCTGGCTTTTTGTGATATGATATATAATTTTCCCTTCTTCCTTTGCTCCCTTCATAGGTTGACCAGAGTAGGGTTATTCCCTTTAGTAAATTATCTGAGCAGCTAACACTGTGGGTTTTCATTTTTTCTCTTCTTTGTCTTAGCTGCTACTAAGATTTGAGTAACGGTCTGTCCTTTTGCCTTTTCAGTCTATCTGATTGCCTTTTCCCTGACTTGAGTTTGGATAGTGGGCAAGAGAGCCAATACAAAGGTGAGTCAGTACTAGAGGGTGATTTTGATCTGCCCCTGCTTCCATACTTGTGAATGTTGAAAAAACAACAAATTGCTAATGGAAATCAACTGGGGACTCACTTAGTTCTGGGTATCTCTTGGCAGTGTCTCCCTGCTCATCATTAGCAGAGAGGCATTAAGTAACCCCTCTTGATGGGTTTCTAAAGCCCTTAGTTCTTCTACAGTTGTAAAGGGTGGCTGATAGCTTCCCTTGGCCACAATACCCATCTTGTGTGTCATTTTCTAGTCCTCAACATCTTTGCTCCATGACCTCAGTGAAGTTTGCTGATTGCAAAATTCCTTGCGGCAGCCAGTGCACATCCCCATATGGGGCTACAAACTGAAAAGCGGCTGTGGAGCACTTCTGTGAGTATTTCTGGGCACAGAAAAAGAAGTCTTCATTTTTTTATTTAAAAAACGTTTTAATGTTTCTTCATTTTTGAGAGACAGGGAGAGACAGAGCATGAGTGGAGGAGGGACAGAGAGAGAGAGGGACACAGAATCCAAAGCAGGCTCCAGGCTCTGAGCTGTCAGCACAGAGCCCGATGTGGGGCTTGAACCCATGAACCACGAGATCATGACCTGAGCCAAAGTTCGGCACTTAGCCAACTGAGCCACACAGGCACCCCGAGAAAGAAGTGTTTAAATGACTAATAGCGAGATGCCTGGCTGGCTCAGTCAGTGGAACATGTGACACTTGACCTTGGGGTTGTGAATTTGAGCCCCACTTTGGGTGTAGAGAGTACTTAAAAACAAAATCTTTAAAAAAAAAAAAAAAGACTAATATCGGCTGGTGAGAAGGCAAGTGGATTACCTGGGAGGCCTGGAAAGCTTCTCAATGGCATCAGCTTCACAGGTGATCTGAATAGGAAGGGCAGGTTCTCCTTACACATGCATATCCTGGAGATATTGTGGGTTTGGTTCAGAACACTGCAATAAAGGAAATATCATAATAAAGTGAGTCAAATAAGATTTTTGGTTTCCCAGTGCATATAAAAGTTATGTTCACAATATACTGTAGTCCATTAAGTGCATGGTAGCATTGTGTCTAAAAAAACAATGTACATACCTTAATTTTAAAATACTTTACTGCTAGAAAATGCTAACCATCATGTGAGCTTTCAGTGAGTTGGAATTTCTTCTGATCACAGATCACTATAAAAAATCCAGTATTTCAAATTTTTCATTAATATGAGAATTACCAAAATGTGACACAGAGACACAAAGTGAGCAAATGCTCCTGGAAAAGCAGCACCAATAGGCTTGCTCAAAGCAGGGTTGCCGCAAGCCTTCAATTTGTAAAATATGCAGTATCTGTGAAGCACAATAAATAAAGCAAAGCACAATAAAATGAGGTATGCCTATAGAGACAAAAATATAGGATTATGTAGCACTTTGGTTTCTTTTCTCATGTTGATATTTATCAGGCCTAACACCATTTTAAAAATTTTCCCATATGGCCAATGCAGCCACTCTCTTCTGTTACCTTCATACAGTGACATAGTCTTTCATCCAAATTCCCGATTATTTCTTGATCACATTTCTTTATTATACTCGCTTTCCTAGCTACATGTTGTGCGTTTGATAAGGAACTCTTAGAGGTGGATTCCAGGGTTGAGACACGAAGTGGAATCAGGCTAGGACACCAGACATGCAAGCATGTGCCCTCAAACAGGGCAAATGATTAATTACCAGCCGGAGAAGTTGTGCCCTTATCTTTCCTTACAGGGAAATCTAATGAAGGGAACCACCATCTAAAAGATCATTGCTGGGGCGCCTGGGTGGCTCAGTTGGTTAAGCGTCTGACTTTGGTTTTGGCTCCGGTCATGATCTCATGATTTGTGAGTTCAAGCCCTACATTGGGCTCTGAGCTGATGGCATGGATCCCGCTTGGGATTCTCTCTCTCCCTCTCTGCCCCTCCCCTGCTCATGCTGCCTCTCAAAATAAATAAATAAACTTAAAAAAATTAAAAAATAAAAGATTATTGCTTCCTTCTTCTCAGGAGTCAATTTGATGTAGGGAAAGATTAAGAGATGCAGAGGGAGCTTGTACAACAAAGAAAAGAGGATGGTTCTATGAAAGAGAGAGTGCTTTAATTTTTCCATTTTCTCTTTCATTGGTCTCAATCTTTCTTTCTGTTTGTCAGATCACTTTCTACATTCTCCTCAGTTGACGGTCATCCAGTAAATACCACTAATTCATATGCCTGGAATGAGGCACTTCTAAGAACCCCTGCAAATATGTCCATTTGTCCAAATCAAAGAAACCGTTCCCACCACTGTAAGACTGGATTCTTATATGTATGCCCATTCCAAATGTGACAGAGAGATAGATATTAGCAATTTAAGAGAAAGCTCTGCATGTAACAATTCTGGCTTTCTATATTTTTCTGCCATCAAAGCTATTGGTGATCCTGATGGGATTTTAGAGCTGGTGTCACCAATGCTTACTCAATAATAAATTCTTGAACTTGAGAGCGTAGTTCATTTGGCTAGTATTCCAAAATAGTGGAGAGCAAGAAAGGACACTTTTCTTAATTTAGGGTTTCTTACCTGACTGTTGTGGGTTCACAAGACTTTCAGCCGATCCATCCAATTCAGGAATTGCCAGATGAATCCTTATTACCAAATTGTTGGGAAAATATAATTCAATATAACATTTCCTGCCAACCCAATAAAACTTCTCCATAAAATGTAAACAAGAATGGAATAGTTTTATTATTGAATAAGCATTAAACCAGACTGCAGTGTGTATCACAGGCAATCTGCTAAAGAGATTGTATTGACCCCGCCCCCCCAATTAAACCTCTTACCCTTTTGTATACATGTTAACCCATGTTGGTGTTCATTTTCAATCTGCTTTTTTTGCCTAGGATAACTTCCTTGTTCTTCTTTCCTTCTACCTATATAAGTCATTTTATTTATTTTACTTATTTATTTACTTATTTACTTGTTTTTTTTACTTATCTATCTATTTGAGAGAGCGTGTAAGCCAGGGAGAGGCACAAGGAGTGGAAGAATCTTAAGCAGACTCCACATCCAGTGAGGAGCCCAATGCAGGGCCTGATCTCATGACCCTGAGATCATGACCTGAGCTGAAATCAATAGTTAGATGCTCAACCAACTGAACCACTCAGGCACCCCTAAGTCTTTCATTTTATATAGCTCATCAGAGTAATTCCTAGCTACAAAACTGGATACTACCTGATTTCCTTTTGCCCAAATAAACCCTTACAAAGTTTAATATGCCTCAGTTTATCTTTTAAGTTTTTAATTTTTTTTTTAGTAATCTCTATACCCAATGTGGGGCCTGAACTCACAACTCTGAGATAAAGAGTCACATGCTGTTCCAACTGAGCCAGCCAGACACCCCATTTATCTTTTAACACAGCAATGCCCCATTATGTGCCCCATTATAAATGGTACATTAGGTCAGGATTGGAGTAGCAAGAGGGATTTGATGCTGGGTTTGACAGATTAGGGCTAGTGCTACTTAGATACTTCTGATTTGTATGGCTTCTAAAATCCAGGGCAGGGCTCAGCCTGCAGATAGTTTGGGCCATAGAGCCGCAACTACATTAAAGAAAAAGCATTTTGGGCCTAGAAAGAAGAGGATTAGAAGTTATAGAGAAATAGATTTGTGTATAAAGGCATAATTGTTTTTTAAAGTTTATTTTTGAGAGGGAGAGCATGAGCAAGGAAAGAGCAGAGAGAGGGAGAGATGAGAGAGAGAGAGAGAGAGAAAGAGAGAGAAAGAAAGAAACAAAGAAAGAAAGAAAGGAAGAAAGAAAGGAAGAAAGGAAGAAAGAAAGAATGAGAATATCTTAAGCAGGCTCCATGCTCAGCGAGGAGCCAGACTCAGGGCTTGATCCCACAACCATGAGACCATGACCTGCGCAGAAACCAGGGGTCAGAAGCTCAACCGACTGAGCCACCCAGGTGCCCCAAGGCATTATTGTTTCTTAAACCATATTGAAATTTACTCCTTTTAAGCCAGTTAAGAAAATATATCACAAGACAAACTAAGCATGTTTAACAATAACAACACTTTTGAGAGGAGAATGTAATTTTCTCTTCTGGAAATAATATTGCAGATGGTCACTTGTGGGTCCACTTTACCACAGTAGAGGAGCAAAGTTGTTGAAGCATAGAAAGCTATGCTCAGCTGAGCCACTTTTCTGCACAATAGTAAAGTACTTGAAATCATTCCTGAGATCAAGGTTTAAAACCATTTTAAGAGACAAGACTTTAAGTGTTTTATAGCCACCTCTGTAAGAGGTCCTTTCCTGCCCCAAATGGTCAAAGCTTAATTAGAAGTTGGATAATACTTAAGTTTTTTTTCTCATATCTTCTGTTCAAAATATTATTATCATTGGTAATATGGTTTGTATCTTGTCTGATCTGGATGATACAGTCCGAAAAATAGGGCTTGAGAAGACAGACCCTACCCTCATGGAAGAAGGGGTGGGTGGCCCTCTGGGTACAGGTCACATACCATGACTCATTTCCCCTAGTTTTATAAAGGAGGGCTCTTAGTTCCTTGATTTTCAGTGAATTGGAGTAAAGGGTGTGAATTACAATAGTGATGAGGGTGTGTACTTATAAGTGAACTACCCTGTTGAAAATGGTACGGGTCCTGGAGGAAGATATTTCATATAAGGTAGCATCTGGGCATTAATATGACTATGGGGAAGGCGATGGAGAAGAAGTCATTGGTAGACCTGAAGCCTGAATCAAGTCAGAAGTACCTGCAACCTGGGAAGGATGTGGCATTAGATGGCTTATTGGTGGTAGAGGTGAGAGTATGTACAGAATGTTGCTCTGAGGTATAATATGATGAGAGTTTAATGCCACTGGGTGACCCCGGTATTCAGGATGATGGTGAGTTCATGTATAGAAGCAGGAGGTGGCGGTTCTCAAGTATCTGAATTTGAGCCATTCTGAATAGGAACAGTTATTAAGTCGTTTTCTTGTTCAAATACAAAGGTTTCCTGACTCATGAAGGAGGTTGAGGTGAAGCTGTGTATAATGAATTCTATTGGATGAGCACAAATATCTTCTAGTGGGTGATTATATGGCTTGTGCAGCACGTGTTGGAAAGGAGGTGGTGATATAATGCACTGCCCTGGAATATTTGTTTGTATGATGCTTGTCTGGAAACCTAATAAAACGATCAGAGATTTCATGTGGTGATGGGGCAATATGTGGGACGAACAGTTTCAAGTTAAGCACGGGCAGCAGGCTTTTCAGCTCTCATAAGGCGGTGGTTGATATGAGCCTCTAAATCTCTTTGAGACAAGTATGTTCTCTTGCATCCTTGAACAGTGCTGCACATGAATAGATAGCCTTGTGTATGTTCCTCAATTCGCTCCACAAGATTACTACAGCCTGGATACATCTTATCGCCTTGTTTTCCATGTAAAATAGCACATGCATAGCAAAAAGCATGCTTGCATGGAATCAGCGGCCCATAGATTTTAATCAGTAATTTGGATTTGTCACAGAAATGAACTAGAGTATCATCCTTTTCACCCAAGATGTTTATCGGAAAGTCCCCCAAAATATCTTCATTAGATCTTTGCCCCCCTTGGAGCCATACCATTCCTCCTTGCTATGATGGACTCCTCTAGTGTACTCCATAATTTGGCTTGCAAGGCCTAAGGGGAATGGAAGTTAACCTCACTGACCCCGGAAGCGCATGCACGCTACCCTCTTCAGCCTATGAGGCAAGGTGGAAGTGCAAACGGGTTGCTTCAACTTCGACCTCTTCTTACCTACCCCCATTCCAGTAAGGGAGTCGGGCAGCAGAAAGAGCAAGTGGAGCAAGTGTATCAGAGCTGAGTTTGGTTAGGCTGCTGCTTGTTTTCTGCTTCAAGAAAAAGTAGCCTTTAACTGGAAAAAGAGGCTAATCTGGAATGGGAGTGGGGTGGGGAGAGAGCGCACAGGTGCACAGTAATATCTGAAGACATAGTCTTGAAGCAGGTGAGACAGCTCGCCCTTAAAGGGTTGTTGGGGTTTTTTGTGTTGTTGTTGTTTTTGTTTTGATAATGCAAGTGCTTTCCTTTTTGGGGTGAAAGCCCGCCCATTATATGAAATGTTCAAATAGAGAGTGGTTAGCTCGTTGTCAACATGCTGTAGCTCTGACTTCTCAAACTTTTCTGCCAAAGTACCCCTAATTATAGAGAAAAACAAATGTAACTGTGAGGGTGAGGGGGCAAAATTCTAAGTACCTCTGAAAGCAAGATATTTCTTTGAATAGTTGTACTTTACCTTAAAATTACATGAAGATAGCTTCCTGTTTTAGAATATTGGTTCATTTTAACAAAAAATATTGCTTTTAATTACTTAGTTAAATGACCTGAATCTCTCCCTGCTCCTAAAGTCTTTGAGTAAGTGATATCCCAGGAAGCTGTGCCAGGCAAGGTACGTACCAAATCCTGGTACATCTTGTGTATTTCCCTTCAGTGTTGGTGCACTAGTTCGTGGTACACTGCACAGACTAACTTCTTTATTGAGTGCAGGGTTATCCATTAGGACTTAGAAATGCTTTTTATACAGAATCCTTTATCATGGTATTTGTAGATAAGAATATTTATCTGTGAATAAAAGTTCAAAGTTAAAAGCCCCAACAAATTAGGGAGATGATTAGTCACATTTTAAAATGCTTTCCCATATCCCCAAATTTCTGATTTTGGTTCTTTAAATATTACATCCTCAAGGTATATTTGATATCCATTTATAGAGCATTAACACCTTGGAGAGAGACCTAAGTGAAATAAAAAATTCAAGAGCAAATAATCAGAGATTACTCAAAAATGAATATGAAGCATTTGATAAATGATCATATTCGTTAATGGAAAGATTAGGCTGGATTTACTGAAATGCCATTTGTGTCCATATTTTGGGGACTTACATCCACTGTAAAGTGAGGCTTACCCTCAGTGTGATAACTTCATTCCGTACTGTCCAGAATAATTGTGCTCATTTTCATTTACAAGGCAACTTTGCAAAGGAAGTGATGAACTACTATAACCAAATATGCCAAATATATGATTAAAAAATAATTAAAGGGTAGGTCAGAGCAGGAAATTGCCCTCATTAAGAGATTATCCATCTCTGCTGCAACACCAATGCGTAGTCAAAGCTGACCTTTGCCAAACAAAAAGACAAAGTCAGCAGGGATGTTGCACCAGGTTGAAAACGCTACAGAGAAAAGAAAAATAAAAGCCACAAAAATATATTTGATCATCTACATTTAGATCCCGGAATTGCTGAAGCATATAGCCAGATCAGAATATTTTTTGCAATTATACTCCATGATTGATGCTGGGGATTTGGAGAAACTCTGAAATAATGGGGAGTTGGAAAATTTTCACATTTGCTGACATATTTTATACAAGAAAACATATATAGTCACATGGGACATTTTACCAGAAACAGTGAACAAGAGAGTGAGTGAACAACAGTAGTAGGGTGAAAAAGAATAAGGGACAATCCTCCCTTTTAATGTTGGAAAAGATTATGAAGCTTACAGGTGGTTAAAGAAGGAACCCTCTTTATCCATTTCATTATT
Organism: Panthera uncia; assembly: GCF_023721935.1. Taxonomy (NCBI): domain Eukaryota; kingdom Metazoa; phylum Chordata; class Mammalia; order Carnivora; family Felidae; genus Panthera; species Panthera uncia. The sequence goes on from NC_064817.1 coordinate 95,003,850, forward strand.
GATGAATTCCTGAAAAGTTGCATGTAAGTAGGTACCAGTTTTCTCATCTTGACCTCTGGTGACTATTTTGTCTTTATTTTGAGTTTGTCACCTGTGGGCAGTGGTTATTGGTACCCAAGCCTTTGATTTCAAGGTACCCAAGCCTTCTTCAAATTAACTAATGCCATAGAAATACGTTAAGTATACAAGGGGACCTTGTGACTCAGTGTGCACCCTTCTTTCTGACTGCTTGGGATGAAGTGGTTTTCAATCCTTTTCTATAATGAGAAGGGTACATGTGCTCTGGGTGAAGTTGGAGTTGGGGAGCCCGGAGTTTTACCTCCTTAAGACTCTCCAGCTCTGGCACCCCTTTCATCCACTCAGTGGAACACAGTTTGAATACCACTCCTCTCAAAAATAATTGTATATATATATATGTATATATGTATATATATATATATATACATATATACATATATATATGTATATATATATACATATATACATATATATATATGTGTATATATATGTACACACACACACACACATATATATATACATATATATATATAGAGAGAGAGAGAGCACACGCACGCACAGGGGAGTGGGGGAGGGGTAGAGAGAGAGGGAGAGAGAGACTCCCAAGCAGGCTTGGCATTGTCAGCACAAAGACCTATGTGGGGTTGAACTCACGAGCCATGAGATCATTACCTGAGCTGAAGTCAAGAGTCAGATGCTCAACTGACTGAGTTACCCAGGTGCCCCTCAAATAAATATTTTCTTCCTCTTTTTTTAAAAATGTATCATTTCTTTTTTTTTCATGTTTATTTTTCTGAGTGAGAGAGAGAGAGAGAGAGAGAGCCTGCATGCATGTGGGGGAGGGGTATGGAGAATGGGAGACAAGAATATCCAAAGTGGGCTCTGCACTGACAGCAGAGAGCCTGATGCAGGGCTCAAACTCACGAACCACAAAATCATGACCTGAGCCAAAGTCAGACACTTAACCCACTGAGCCACCGAGGGCCCCTGTTTTCTAAGCTGATATATAAAATTGATGAGCATTCACCTATCTATCATCTAGATTAAGAAATAGAGCACCAGTGCGCCTGAGTGGCTCAGTTGGTTAAGCATCTGACTTGGTTTCGGTTCGGGTCATGATCTCATGGTTTTGTGGGTTTGAGCCCCATGTTGGGCTCTGTGCTGGCATTGCAGAGCCTGCTTGGGATTCTCTCTCTCTTTCTCTCTCTGCTGCTCCTTCACTCATGTGCACGTGTGCTCTCTCTCTCTCAAAAGAAATAAACTTAAAAAAAAGAAATAGAGCACTTATCAGTGCATTTGAAAACTCTGCTACACTCCTCCCTTGTTATCACCCTCACAGGAGGAAAGCACTAAATTGTGTATTCATTGTTCTCTTGGTATTTTCACTTTGAAAAATCACATATACATACATATATATGTGTGTGTGTGTGTGTGTGTGTGTGTGTGTGTGTGTGTGTGTCTTTATACAAAATATTAGCTATTTTTGCATGTTTCTCACTTTGTAGGTATGGGATAACACTGTGACTTTCTTTATTCCCTTAACATTATATTTCTAAGATCTTTTCATGTTAATGCACATGTTTTATAAATTATCAGTACTGCATTCCATTGTATGACTCTATTATAAAATTTTTTAAACATTTTTTTGTTTTTTGAGAGACAAAGAGAGACAGAGGATGAGCAGGGGAGGGGCAGAGAGAGAGAGGGAGTCACAGAATCCGAAGCAGGCTCCAGGCTCTGAGCTGTCAGCACAGAGCCCCACGTGGGGCTTGAACTCACGAGCAGTGAGATCATGACCTGAGCCGAAGTCGGACGCCTGACTGAGCCACCCAGGTGCCCCTGTATGACTCTATTATAATTTAAACATTCTCCTATTGATGAATATTTGTTTTTTTCTTATGCTTTGCAGTTATAAGTGCTGCTTTGAAACATTGTTGTACATGTCTCTTGTACCTGTTTAAGAGTTTCTTTAGAGTATGTGTATAGGATTGAAGTACTGGATCATAGACAATGAGCATATTCAACTTTTCCAGTGTTCATATTAATTTATCAGTGGATTATAAAAGTTTTTGTTGCTCACCTTCACCAATACTTGTTATTAACAGCCTCTTAATTTATTACAGATTTAGTGGTTGTAAAATTTATGTTTTCTATTCTTTTTTTTAAGTTTATTTATTTATTTTAAGAGAGGGGGAGGGAAGGGGCAGAGAGAGAAGGAGAGGGAGAGAATCCCAAGGAGGCTCTGCACTGTCAGCACAGACCCTGATGCAGGGCTTGAAATCAGGAGCTGTGAGATCATGAGCTGAAGTCAGGAGTCAGATGCTTAACCTACTGAACCACCCAGGCACTCCGTATGGGCTTTATTAAAAAGAATTTTTATTTTTTATTTTTTTATTAACTAAAAAATGTTTAATATTTCTTTATTTTTGAGAGAGAGCATGAGCTGGGGAGGGGGGCTAGATAGAGGATCTGTAAGATCATGAACTGAGGCAAAGTTGGACGCTTAAACAACTGAGCCACTCAGGTGCCCCTAGATTTTTTTTTTATTTTTAGGGGCTCCTGGTGGCTCAGTCAGTTGAGCATTTGACTCTTGATTTTGGCTCAGGTCATGCTCACACAGTTTATGGGATTGAGCCCTGTGTCAGGGTCTGCATTGACAGCATGAAGCCTGCTTGGGATTCTCTCTCCCTGTCTCTCTGCCCTTCCCTCACTTGTTTGTACACACATACTTTCTATCTCAAAATAACAATAATAAAATAAACTTTAAAAAGAAAGATTTTTAAATTTTTATTTTAAAGTAATCTCTACGCCCATCGTGGGGCTGGAACTCACAATCCTGAGATCAAGAGTCACATGCTCTGCCAGCTGAGCCTGCCAGGTATCTCCAAATGTATGTTTTTATGTTGTGTTTTTCTGATTACAAGTGAGGTTGAGCAGTTTTTCATGTTTAAAAAAAATATTTTTGACATTTATAGTTCCTCTTTTGTCAGATAATTGTTTATATAATTGGACCATTATTGAACAATTTGTATTTTTCTTTATTGATTTGTAGGAGTTCTTTATATATCTGATGCTAATTCTTTGCTAGTTCTATGACTTGCAGTTGTCTTATCTAGCTTTGTAAGCTGCCTTTTAATTTCTTTATGGTAACTTGTGGGAAATAGAAGTTCTCAATTTTTTTTTTTGCAGTTTTTATTTATTTACGTTCTCTCTATACCCAATGTGGGGCTTGAACTTATGACTTATAGCAAGAGTCACATGCTATACTGACTGAGCCAACCAGGTGCCCCAGGAGTTCTCAATTTTGATTTATTAGGCTTATCAGTCTTCTTCATTATGATTAGTGCTTTTCTAATATGCTTAAAATGTTTTCCCTACCCTGAGATCATAAAGGGTATTTGCCATGACAATTTTTGTTTTGCTTGGCCTTTCAAATGGAATCATCTTTAATGGATTTGCAATTGATTTTATATGTTGTAATGTCAGGATATGTTTTTTCTTCCATATAAAAATCTGGGCAGGGGGGTGGGGGCATCTGGGTGGTTCAGTTGGTTGAGTGGCTGACTCTTGATGTTGGCCCAGGTCATGATCTTGCAGTTCATGGGTTCAAGCCCCGAGTCAAGCTTTGTGCTGACAGTGAGGAGCCTGCTTGGGATTCTCTCTCCCATTGTCTCTGCTCCTCCCCCCTGCCCCCGCCACCCCCACCACTGTTCTCTCTCTCAAAATAAATTAAAAAAACTTAAAAAACATAGTCATGTGGGGCACCTGGGTGGCTCAGTTGGGTAAGTGTCCAGCTCTTGGTTTTGGCTCAGGTCATGATCTTACAGTTTGTGAGTTTTAATCTCACATTGAGTTCTGCCCTGGTAGTGCAGAGCCTGCTTGGGATTCTCTCTCTCTCCTTCTCTCTCTACCCCTCCCCCATTCTCTCTCTCTCTCTGTCTCTCTTTGTCTCTCAAACTAAATAAATGAACTTAAAAAAAATTGTTATGTGAAACTGAGTAAAGGAAACCTCATTTAAAATGGAGTTGGGAGGCCAGGAGGTGGAGCTCTCACAACATAACACTTTTTACAGCCCTTTGCAAACTCAACAGGAAGAGGTATACCTTGGATTCCTGCTAGGAAGAATTCTATATAGTACTTTACTACTCCAGCAGGAGGAAAGATTTTCTTTTGGCCTGGCAACAGCCCAGCCAATGAGAAACTATCACAACTCAACCAATGGAAAGCCATCATACTTAAAACTCCCAGTGTAGTCCAATGGACCTTTTGTTCATAAAGACCCTCCCAACTCCTCCCTTTCCTTTGTAAAAGAATGTTGCCTGCCTTTAGGGTACCTGGCTGGCTCAGTCTGTGGAGTGTGCTGTTCTTGATCTCAGGGTCATGAGTTTGAGCCCCACATAGGAGGTAGAGATTACTTAAAGAAAAAACAAACATAAAAAAGAAAACAATGTTGCTCTCCTTTGTTCTCTGGACTTACTTATGATTTTGCCTTAGTTTATACTTTCTGAGTTGGAATTCTCTGCTGTTCCCAAATAAAACCATTTTTCTGGTAAAATAACTGACATTTTTATATTTTAAGGTTAACAGTCAGTTATCTAGAACAATTTATTAAATAATGCATTCTTTCCCTTCTGATTTTCAGTGGCTAACTCTGTCATATGTCACCTTTTCATATATATAGAAGTCTCTTTTTGGATTCTGTATTCTATTCCATTGGTCTGTTTTCTTATTTCATCTTAATTACTGTGGCTTTATAAAGTTTTAGTGTTTTGGAGAGGGGAGCAAGTCTCCCCAAATTACTTTCCAGGATCACCTTGGCCTATTCTTGGCCTATTCTTGTCAAGATATTTTAGGTTGTGTGATATTAGATGCATGAAGGAGTTCTTCTGAAGTCAGGTATTTTCAAAGACCAGAAAAGCTGCTGCCTAAATTTACTGGCATCACTGTTGGTACTCTGTGAGATGAGGTACAGGGTTAACATAATTTTTGCTTCCTTTACTTTTGTTTATTTCTCTTTTTCTTTTTAAGTTTTTATTTAAATTCTAGTTAGTAAAAGAAAAAAAAAAGAGGTTAGAGAGGGAGGGAGCCAAAGCATAAGAGACTCTTAAAAACTGAGAACAAACTGAGGGTTGATGGGGGGTGGGAGGGAGGGGAGGGTGGGTGACGGGCATTGAGGAGGGCACCTGTTGGGATGAGCACTGGGTGTTGTATGGAAGCCAATTTGACAATAAATTTCATATTAAAAAAACAAAATAAATAAATAAATAAATAAATAAATAAAAATAAATTCTAGTTAGTTAACATATAGTGTAATATTGGTTTCAGGAATAGAATTTAGTGATTCGTCACTTACATATAATACCCAGTGTGTTTCCTTTACTTTTAAAACTAACTCCCTTGGGATCTTACCATTTTTGGGGATGGGCAGTATGGCATTGTGACAAAAAGAATGGCCTCTGCTGACAGGCATACTTATGGTTCAATTTTTGTTCTGCCTCTTATTACCTGTGTGACCTTAGGCATATTACTTAATTTTTCTGAGTCTTATTATTTTCAATCTTTAAATGGTAATATTAAGGGGCACCTGGGTGGCTCAGTTGGTTAAATCTCTGACCTCAGCTCAGGTCATGATCTCACCATTCGTGGGTTTGAGCCCCATGTTGGGCTCTGTGCTGACAGCTCAGAGCCTGGAGCCTGCTTTGGATTCTGTGTCTCCCTCTGTCTGCCCCTCCCCCACTCACACTCTGTCTGTCTCTCTCAAAAATAAATAAACATTAAAAAAATTAAAATAAGTGGTAATGGTAATAGTAATAATAACAACAATAAAATAATATTAATTACCTAACATGTTAGTTTTTTATTGCTGCATCGCAGATTGCCACAAAATTAGTGCCTTAAAGCAACACAAATTTATTATACAGTTTTGTAGGTCAGAAGTCTGTTGAGGCTCTCACTAGACTAAAATCAAGCTTTCAGCAGGGCAATGCTCCTTCCTAGAGGCTCTAGGGGCGATTCTATTTCCTTGTTCTTTCATATCGTTGGCAGAATTCAGTTCCTTGCAGCTGTTGGCCCAAGATCCCTGTTTTCTTGTTGGCTGTTGGCTGAGGGCTATTCCCAGCTTAGAGAGGTCATCTGCATTGTTTGGCTCATGACTCCCTTCCTCCATCTTCAGAGTCAACAATGGTGGCTTGACTCCTCACTCTTCAAATCTTTCTTGCCTCTTTTCCCATCATATCACTCTTTGTCTGTCTGTGTGTTTGTCTTCCTCTTTTCTCTCTTATTCCAGGTTCAAAAAGTTTTCCACTTTTAAGGGCTCATATGATTATATTTTGCCCACTCAGATGATCCAGGATAATCTCCCCATTTCAAGACCCTTAATTTTAACCAATGCTGCACATGGCTCTTTGCCATGCAAAGTAACATGTTCACAGGTCCTGAGGATTCAGATGTGGACATCTTTTGGGTGGGAGGGAAGACTGCATTATTATGCTTTTTTGTCTACTACACCTACCTCACATGATTCTTGTGAAGCGTGCATGAGCTAATGTATGTAAACAGCTCCATATAGATCTGACATGTAGTAAACAATACGTGTTCATTAATATTTGAACTATCTATTACTGGAAAAATGGGTTTTCCCCTTTGCTTTTTGTTGTTGTTGTTGTTTGTTTTTGTTTTTTTGGTATATTTATGTGGACTCCTCATATAATTTCTCTAAAAGAAGCTATGTAGGGACACCTGGGTGGCTCAGTCAGTTAAGCATCTGATTCTTGGTTTCTGCTCAGGTCATAATCTCAGGGTTTTGTGAGTTCAAGCCCCATGTCAGGCTCTGAGCTGTCAGCGTGGAGCCTGCTTGGGATTCTCTGTCTCCGTCTCACCCCTCCCCCACTTGTGCTGTCTCTCTCAAAATAATTAAGTTTAAAAAAAAGCTATGTGATATTTTAAGCATACAGACTTACATAATTTTTTTAAATGTTTATTTATTTTTGAGAGATGGAGACAGAGAATGGTGGGGGGGGGAGGGGCAGGGAGAGAGGGAAACAGAATTCAAAGCAGCCTCCAGGCTCTGAGCTGGCAGCACAGAGCCCGATGTGGGGCTCGAACCTATGAACTGTGAGATCATAACCTGAGCTGAAGTCAGACACTTAACTGACTGAGCCACCCAGGCACCCCAGACTTACATAATTTTTGAGAAGACTGGTACCCTACATAGCTGTAGTCATTTGAATTGTGCTTCCACACACACACACACACACACACACACACACACACACACAAAATCAAGTCCTAATTCCTGGTATCTGTGAGTGTGACTTTATTTGGAATAGGGGCTTAGTAGATATAATGCAGTTAGGTTGAGGTTCTCCTACTGCTTTAGGGTGGGCCTCACACCCAGTGACTGTTATCTTCATAAGGGAAAGGAGAGGGGTATTTTGACACAGAGTCACAGAAGAGAATCACAAGGGGGAAAGGCCATATGATAATAGAGGCCGAGAATGGAGTATAAGCAGCCAAGGATGGCTGGAAATCACCAGAAGGTAGGAAGAGGCCAGGAAAGATTCTTCTCTCAAGCCTTCAGAAGGAGCATGGCCCTGATTTTGGATGTCCAGCTTCCAGTGCTGTGAGGGAATGACTTTCTTTTGTTTTCAGCCACCTAGTTTGTGGTATTTTGTTATGGCAGTTTAGGAGGCTAATCCAAAAGCTTACCATGTTTTCCCAAATTGGTTTTTATTTGAAGTAGCATATTAAACATTGTCTTGTTTATTTTCAGCATATAAGATACCTACATTCAAATATATGCCCCAAAATATGGGCAGTACCCTAAAAAAGACTTGCTTGGTGTAGCTCTTAATAGTAGAATTAAGATCGTTTAGTGAAAGTTTTCAGGCAACTGATTTTTTTTAGTTCAGCATATAAAATAGAGCTTTCTAACAGTTACAATAAGAGCATAGCAATAAGAGCTGTCCTAAAAGTCAGACCCTAGACCTTTGGTTGAGGTGGTAGAACTATTTTTTTATATTAATGCTTAAGATAAACATTCATTTTAAAGTTAGATATTGTCATGGTAAACCAGGAAGAAAAATTGTTTACATTGTAACAGAAAAGTCTGAACTGGTGCTTGCTTACTTAGACATATGTAAGAAAAATACAAAAAAGCTCTTACCAACATTTTCTGCATGAAGTTCAAACAATTGGATGATCCGGAACAAAATGTAGTCAAGTGACTATCTAGTCTATAAGACTACCTCTAAATCAATTGATAAATTTTTGGAGGCACTTGGGTGTCTCATTCGGTTGAGCATCTGACTCTTGGTTTCGGCTTAGGTCACGATCTTGCATTTTGGGAGTCCGAGCCCCATGTCTGACTCTGTGCTGATAGCATGGAGCCTGCTTGGTATTCTCTCTTCCTCTCTTTCTCTGCCCCTCTCCAGCTGGTTCTCTCTCAAAATGAATAAACTTAAATTTTTTTTTTAAGACAGTGAATCCTCCAGTGTTCGTTAAGTGCTCCCTGTGTTATCTAAGAGATAAAGATGATGCCATCACTGCCCTAGTTGATTTTATACTCTTGCTGGGTTGTGTAGCAGACAGTTGCTGGGTGCATTTCTAGGATCCACTCTCTTCCTAATAATATTCACCTTTGCCTCCTGGTATCCTTCCCATTGACTCACAAGCCACTTGCTCCAGGCTACCTAATTGGGGTGAATTTTAGTGCTCTTCTTTGGAATGCTGGTAAGAAGTTCTGTGTATCCCTCTGGATAATAGTAAAAAAAAAAAATATGGTCTTGATTGTAGCCGGCAGCTATGTTATTGCCAGGATAGAATCCAGTTTTAGGATAAAGTTGACACTGAGGATGGCAAAACAGAAAGATGTGAGGAAATTGAGTCCTCAAAGGTATTCACTGAATTACTGGATCAAATATATATCTGGACGATTTAGTTAAGTGAGAAAATAATTCCTCTTTTTGTTTAAAGCTAGTTTGCGTTGGTTTTTGTGGGTTTTTTTTCCAGCATAAAGTCTTATCTAATATGTTCATAAATCAACGGAAAAACGATAAATGACAATATATAATCAAGTGCTAGATATACTGAATACAAACCACCAGCAGCATTAGCATTACTGGAGAACTTGCTAGAAATGCAAAGTTTCAGCCCCTGGCCCCACACTTACTGGCTTGGTGTGTCTGTGGGTGGCTTCCAGTAACCTGTGTTTTAACATGCCCTGCAGGGGATTCTGTTGCTGGCTAAAGTTTGAAAAACTGTACCCCAGAAGCTGAGAACAGAAAGGAAGACTTCACAGGGAAGGTAAGATGAACTAAATTCAAGAGCAAGATGGACCTTGGAAAAGAAGACTCATGAACCAGAACAAATAAAGGCACCGAGGTAGGAATGGATGTTATTTAATGGGGCATTATCTGGGTAGTTGTGACTCATAAAATAGTAAAGGATTAAAACTGCATGGATCTGAGGGTATCAGAGAGTTGGCAGCTGAGACTGAGTTTTTATTTTTTTGCCATTACTCTCATTTCTTCTGAACTCATTGAAAACCTGAACAACAGAATGCAATATTGGTTTTCTCCATTGTAGGCAATATATGTTGAGATCAACCTGTTTGTAGTCTGGCTATAGAATATTCAGAGTATCAAGTCACAGGAAGAGAATGGTCTGGTCCTATTTGTATTTGTGTCGGTTAGACAAAGAAACCTCCTTCCTGGACTTCAAAAACTTGAAGGGAGTTACTTTTATCTTCTTGTCAAAATCTGACACTAGTAGGTCCACACCAACAGTGAGAATTTAACCCGCCATGGCTTTCCAAGATATTGAGTGGAATTCCTTGTCTTCCTTCTCCTTTCTTTCCATATTTTGTGGGAGAAGTTTCCACCTTAAATATTGATGTCACGGCCAAGGTTGTACATCACCCGCCCACACTGCCTGCTCTGTTTGATAATGTGTGCTTGGATGGAAGTGTTTACATTCCACCCTTTTCCCTAAAGCGCTATAAGCCATGCATAATGATGCGGCCTGTGGAATTATGGAATAGGAGCTGACTTTGGCTCAGAGAGAGTGCTGGAAAATGAGAGACAAGCATTTTAAAGCTAACATGCTATTGACTACAAAAAACCAAACACTAGACCTTAAAGTCTAACTCTTTTCCAAACTTGTCTAGATCTGAGTTTATGGTGGTAGTGGGTAGGTGTGTAAGTGACAGTGGGGTTGAGGGAGGAGAGGAAGGGTTTTATTTTAACCTAAAGATGCAGATAACTTTTCCTTATTGACAGCCAGCTTTTTGCTAAGGAGTGCCAGAACAGTGAATAAGCATTTCTAAAGCAGAGGCACTGCTCAGTGTATTTAGTTATTATTTAATTAGTCTCGATAATGGGGCTTCATTTTAGAGAGAATTTAATTTAATGGCCTTGATATTGAATGACCTTGGTGTGGCAAAGACACTTGTCTCTGTGTATGTGTGTGTGTAAAATGCAAATAATGGAAGTGGCTTTGGAATTGGGCCAAAAACTCCTTAGCACCAGGCTAAGGTTACTTTAAATCTGCTTGCTTTGCAGGTCAGATTGAAGGATGCCTGAGACAAGCAATAAATTCTTCCCCTCTGCCACTTTGGGAGGACAAATCAGCTGATGAATCACCTCTTATTTCTTCAGATAGACTGACCCGTCATTTGACTTGCTTTGAGGGTCCAAAGTTTAATTTTTTTCCCTTCTTGGGGGAGAAGGGAGTGACTGTGGGAAGCGAGTGTTCGAATCATGGGCCACTAGTGAGTTGCAGGGCTAGAGAAGTCAGTCATTTTGACCTCACTGCTTGTAGGATCAACTTGGAGCTATGCTATCTTATTCTCTGCTGGGGACAGTTTCTACAGGCAGATGGGTTTCCATGGGCACAGACTGGTGGAGACTTGGATTTCCAATGCTTACTTTGGGAAAGGTGGTGCTTTGATAACCTTCACACAGGACTGCTAATCGTTGTACTTTGTCCCATTTCTTCTAGCTTTGGGCTGTGAGGCTTTGGCTGTTGTAGAGATGAATATGTATATTGCTTCCCTTCCTTACTCTGGAGGTTTCAAGCTCTGGTATGTTTCTAATGGACCCTTTTAAATGCTGCACTTCTAGGTTCATTTTCAATCATGAAATGCATTGCTGGCCTTCAGTGTGAGTTGTTTGAAGCTAAAGGAAGATATATAGTCTGACAAACCCTGCTGTGCCTTTTGTTGAAGTATTTAACAAGAGATAAGGCCCTACTATGGCCAACATACTCCGGAGACAACTGGCAGGTATGTACTACACATCTAAGTATTGGACATGGTGGGATAAAAGTGAAGATACCAAGATGTTAAACATCTCGATTAGGTCTGCATACACCTGGTTTAATGACTTTGTTATTTTGGGGGAAGGAAAATTTGCTCTAGTCTCTCAAGAGTCTATGGGCTGTTCTAAGAATCAAGTTGACATGAAAACAGATAAAAAAGAGGAAATCAGATTTAATTTGGTAGCTACTGGAAATCCACATAAACATGGGATTCCTGAGACAGTCAGACAAAATGAGGTATGTGTCGTCCTGAACTAAGGAGAAGGGGATAGTGTTCTGGGGCTTCAAAGGGAAGGAAATCCATTCAAAGGAAGATGGAAAAAGAGGAAATATTTGGTAAACAAATAATTGCCAGACCACACAGAAACAATGCGACATAAGAGAAGAATTTTAACAAACAGGTTTTGTTAGGTTTCTCCCTGTCTCCAACCCTCATTTCATGTTATAATTTCTTTTTAATTTTTTTAATGTTTATTTATTTTTGAGAAAGAGAGAGAATAGGGGAGGGACAGAGAGAGAGGGAGACACAGAATCTGAAGCAGGCTCCAGGCTCTGAGCTGTCAGCACAGAGCCCGATGCAGGGCTCTAACTCACAAACCACAAGATCATGACCTGAGCCGAAGTCCGACACTTAAGCAACTGAGCCACCCAGATGCCCTCCATGTTGTAATTTTATGGTGATTGCTGTCTTCCTGGAACAGGTCACCCATCCAGATTATTTTAGGCAGTTGTGGGGAGGTCACAATTTCTTCCTGAGTCTTTTAGGCTTTGATTGTTTTCAGCTCAAAATAATCTGCATGCCAAGTGGCACGTCTTAAAGTGATTCTTTCTGAACCCTTACATTATTGTTTCTTTCGTGAAATTTATTGTTGTTTTTGTTGTTGTTGGTTTCTCTATTGGTTCTTATGGAGTTCTCTTTGACTGCGGTTCTGCCTCTATATTTATCAGTGTGCCTTTGGGTAAGTCTTATCCCTCT